>NW_026068003.1:4443706-4568786 GCF_014885135.2 Alexandromys fortis
CCCCCCGCTTCTGTCTTCATTAAAGCCTGACAGTGCCCCTAGAGGATGGCTAGTACTTCAGGGACATTTTCAGTTATCGTTCAGTATTTAGCATGCCAAGATCATGGGTGGCTTGAAACAAAGTTTCCAATCTTCAGCCACCCCTGTGCTTTTTCTGCAACTGTATCTGCCTCTGTCACTCAGTTTCTTTGTCCCCATATATCAGCTGGATAAGCCTGGGCTAGTATTGCTATAACTGCGTGTGAAACACACTATATGTATATTCCCTGGATTCTTGTCTTAACGCTCTTTATGGAAAGCGAGCTTTAGTCTAGTATATTTACAAAACTCTGCAAAATGTCTTTTTCTGTTAGTCACTTGATAAGCAGCCAATGTGTATGACACCTCAAATAATCCAGTGCTGAAACCTGCTTGCTGTTCCTTTAACCATTTCACCGAGGACCTCCCAAGTTCAGTTGCCGCTAGGACCCTGAGTATTTTCATGCCCTATGGGGCTGGCATGTAAACCTTTTGGGGAAATGCTTCCTGGCCCTTCAGAAGGGAGCTCTCCCTGACTCGGTGGAAGGCTTGGGTGGATGGATGCACTTGAACCGTCTCTTGTTTTCCAACTGTGGATGGCGGATGGCGTTGGTTCTTTTGGAGGCTTCACCCATCTTTCTGGAGCCCTGGTCTTGGGAATTTCACTTCACTAGGTGCTGAGATCCTAAGGCAGGGGTGCGCCTAGAATAATTACAACGCATCTTATAATCTAGCACACAGCCCCCCCCCCCCCAGAGAGTAAAGAGGGGCAGCAACAGGAGAAAGTGTTACCCTCCCGAGGGAACCTCTGGCCCTGTAACACAGGTGAGATGCGAAGATGTTCATAGGTTGTTCTCACCAAGAACAGCAGTGCTACTAGACGACAGTTTAGAACGAGCTCCTGGCCACAGTGGAAAGAACTGGAATGGAGGCGCTCAGAGCTCTGTGAGAAGATGAGGGTTTACTTCCAGACATGAATGCTTGAAGCAGAGGTAAGGTGTTGAGGACAGCACTTCTGACTATATGGAGAATAAACGTACCCACCACAGGAAGACAGCATCAGCGCTCACTTGTATGATAAAGTTTGCATTTCTTGATTTTTTTTTAATAGGAACAATATGAGGAGAAAAATCATGAATAACTATCCAATCAAGCCATTAGGTCCTTTAACGGGGGAGAGGCCTTTAAAATGCCTGATGATAAAGTGTTCCCATTCTGGTTTCATTACACAGTAAATGTTATACGCTGAAGAACAGCAGAGCACAGAGAAGTGACTATTAAACCTAGTGTTAATAAAAAAAAGGCCCCTTTGCAGAGTGGATTTGAGTTGATAGACGTGGTATATGTGGAGCTGGCTTATTCTGAAATGCGTTCAAAATAGGCAGCGCACAATTTAAGGTGAATTGACTTAAACTTTTTAGTCCCCTGTAGTGATAAGAGCGGCAGGGCTGCGTCCCCGGCACCCAGCCGCCTGCATGGCTAGCTTATGCCTGAAATAATTACACGGAAACTGTATTCTTTTAAACACTGCCTGGCCCGTTATCTGTAGCCTCTTACTGGCTAGCTCTTACATATCAATCTAACCCATTTCTAATAATCTGTGTAGCCCACGAGGTGGCTTACCAGAGAAGATCTTAACCTGCGTCTGTCTGAAGTGGGAGAACCATGGCGACTCTCTGACTCAGCTTCTTTTTCCCAGCATTCTGTTCTGTTTACTCCACCCACCTAAGGGTTGGCCTATCAAGGGGCTTAGGCAGTTTCTTTATTAATAAGAAATCACTCCCACATGAGTCCCAAGAGCGTGTAAAAATGATAGGCATTCAGTATAAAGCCAGCTTCAAGTCCAAGTCTGGTCCCTGGGCGGGTGTGCAATCCAGTCCTTTCCAGGATGGACCACAGCATCCGTAGTGTGCAGACAGCTGCAGCTGTGTACTTGGGAAGTGCAGTGGAGAAGCGGACGTTTGGCATCTTAGATGTAGCAAGTATTCTACCTGCAGTGTCTTAGTAGAACAAAACCCACTATCAACAATAGGACTACTTGAATTCACATCATGATTGCTTGAGTTTCCTCCACACATTGGCTCATATTCTATCCGTCCATTTCTTTTTTTTTTTTTGAAAAATATTTATTTTTATTCTTTTTCTTTTGTATGGGCAGGTATGCATCTGTATGCACACACATGTACAGTTGCATATGGAGCTGGATATAGCATTTTCTTTTATCTTTTTTGAGACAGTCTGATTGTATGGCCCAGACTGGCCTGAAATTCACTAAGTAGAACAAACTCATAGAGATCCTCCTGCCTCTGTCTCTCAAGTGCTTGATTCAACAACACTCTTAGCAAACAGGCTTGTTTTTTGGAAGAAGGTCTCCTACTGGGACATGGCCTGCCAGTCAGGCTGGGTTGTCTGGCTGTCTTTGCTCTGGCGTGCTGGGGTTTGGTGGTGAGCCACCTCTCCTGCTTTTTCCTTAGGTTGTAGGGCTAGAGCCAGGCTCTGCTGCTCTGCTCTTGCACAGGCGTTTTACTGATTGAGTTCTCTTCCCAAAGGCCTTGCTTTAAACCCTTGAACTACGTCACGTTTCTCCTTGGCTCTAAAATCTTTTATTAGTTTCCAGCTATGGTAAATACACCAGCCATCTTTCCTCACCTTCCGTGATCTACTTGTTCCCCTCCCGCCTCTTGAGTGTGTCTTCACTTCCCTTTGGTTGATATTTCTCTGATTTTAGCGTCCTCTCTGTCAGCTGTGTTGCCCGTTCCTGGCCCCACCCCCACCCCCACCCACGAGCACGGCATCCTGCGCTCTCAGCTCTGTCACTTGCTTTGCTGTCCCATGCTTTCAATTTTTTTTTTGCAATACCCATCACTTTCTGAAATTACTTATTGATTTGTTTACTTGTTTATCAACTCCCTCCGCCGTTTGCACTGGCTGCAAGTATGCTTTGGGGCACAAGGGGTCTGTCTGTTTGCCACTAAAGCTTGGCGCCAGCTAAGGAACACAATCCCATAGCAGGATAAGTAGTAATACATGCTAAGAAGATGACATTCCTTTAATGTAACCTCTTTTTTGTAGGCATACTGGTTTGCAAAGCAAAACAAAACAAAACATAAAACCAACCAATTCCTGACAATGGAAACTTTTAATTTATTCATTTAAAAGATGTTTAAAGAAGCAAATCTTTCCTCTATTGTGCCTCTTATATGAAGGATGAGAAAGCCCCCAAATAAATGAGTTTTCATGTAAACACATTCATCTGCTTGCCTCCTGCTTCAATAGTTGGGGGGAGGGGATTGGTCCTGCAGCCCGGGAAATGCTCTTTTTGAGACCTGTTCTTCCAGAGGATGGCTCTTCTATTAACAGCCATCACATCTCTGCATCAAGACAGATTGTTCCAATTAGTCAGCGAGGTTCAGATTTGTGGGAGCTGTTAATATGTACATGAGCAATTACTGTTGTAGAATTAAAGTGTGTGCCTGTGGGAATTTTAGATTGAGATTAGCGGTTTCGGGAGCTAAGGCGGAAGCCATGAAACTGGCACACTGCTGTTTTTTGTAAGAAGATGCCCTCACTGGAAGGATTGGTCGGCTGCAGTTTTCTCTGCTCAGCTCCACCCTGTGTGCTCCCAGGCCATGCCTTCCTATGGATGCGCTTGGAACCAGGCCCCACACAAAGCCCTTGGACATGTCAAATCACTAAAACTTGCAGTCCATTTAAGCTCTAAGCATGTGAGAACTAAGAGAAGTGAAGTCAACAAACAGTACTGAGGATTTGCAGCAAAAGGAAACAGGCATTGATTATTTTGTATACTAAACTTTGTCTGGCTGTGGAGTCACTTGTGCCCTTGGTTCACAAGGGTAAGAGAATTGGAATTTGAGGCTGTGTCTACTTGAGACAAGCTGAAGACATCTGAGAGGAGCCTTAGTTTAGAAATACCTCATAAGATCAGGTTCTATGCAAGCCTATAGGGCATTTTCTTAATTAGTGATGGATGTGCTGGGATTTAGTCCATTGTGGGTGTGGCCAACCCTGGGCAGGTGCTCCTGGGTTCTATAAGAAAGCAGGTTGAGCAAGCCATGAGGAACAAGCCAGTAAGCATCAACACTCCAATGGCCTCTGCATCAGTTCCTACCTGTTTGAGTTTGGGCTGACTGCTGTCACTGATGAACTGTGATGACATGGGATGGCCTTCTGTATATGTGTTGCTTTTATTGGTTGATAAATATAGCTATTTTGGCCAATGGCTTAGAAGAGTAAAAACAGGCGGGAAATCTAAACGGGGGATGGGGGGTCATAATCATGGAAATGCCAGGTAGCTGGCCAAGGAAAAATAATGCCGGAACATTACCAGTAAGCCACAGCCTCGTGACAATATATAGATTAATAGAAATGGGTTAATTTAAGATATAAGAACTAGGGCTGGAGAGATGGCTCAGAGGTTAAGAGCATTGCCTGCTCTTCCAAAGGTCCTGAGTTCAATTCCCAGCAACCACATGGTGGCTCACAACCATCTGTAATGGGGTCTGGTGCCCTCTTCTGGCCTGCAGGCAGACACACTGACAGAATATTGTATACATAGTAAATAAATAAACAAACAAACGAATAAATATTTAAAAAAAAGATATAAGAACTAGATAAGAATACACCTGAGTCATTGGCTGAACAATGTTGTAATTAAAATTGTTTATTAATTATTTGAGTGATTATTTGGGTCTGAGTGGCTGAGAAACAAAAGCACAGCCTCCATTTACATAATGGCACCCAACATGGGGCATGAACCTAGGACCCTGGGATTAAGAGTCTATCTCTGGGTTTTTATTAATTGTGCTACTCTGTGAGAAGGAAGTGTAAGAGCAGTAAGCCCTTTTTTTTTCAAGTTGCTTCTGGTCATGATGTTTGATCACAACAACCCTAATTTTAACTAAGATACCTGCCTCACAAAGAAGAAGAAGAAAGTAGGAAAGAAAATAACATAAAATATGAGTGTCTTAACTTAATTTTCCTATTGGTAGACTGTAACCTGTAAGATAAAGTAAACCCCTTCCTCTCCAAGGTGGTCTTCATCAGAATGTTATGATCATAGTGGCGCAAAGCCAAAAAAAAAAAAATGAGCAGCCGTAGTAGAAAGAGGACCTAGAGAAGTGGACCATACTGAGGAATCTAGCTACAGCTTCTTACACAGTTCCAGTGGCATGTGCTAGTCCTGAGCTTAGTGTCACATGATGGAAAGCAGAACCTTTAAGTCTGGAGTGTTGCGCAATGGTTATAGTTAGTAGCAATCCATCATTTTCTTAAAAACTACTGAGAAATTACATTAGGTGTTTTTGATGGCTGTTTTGTTGGCTTTTGTTTGTCGTTGCTTGTTGCATTGTTTATTGCAGGTTGTTAGTGGGTTAGGGTGTTATGCCTCACCAGTGAATGCAACTACTCTACCACAACCACACTCAAAGCCCTTGGAGAGTATACTTTACCCATCATGAGAAATAATAGATGAAGTGACAGGTTTATTAATTAGTTTGAAGTCATTCTACAATGATGTCCATATGTCAGAATATCATGGTCTATTCCACAAACACAGGTTTTATAAGTTTAAGCAATACATAGACTTGGTGGCTTATGACTATAATACCAAACATTTGGGTGGTGAGGCAGGAGAGTATCAGGTGTTACTCCCAGACAGTGCTGGCTACACAGCCATTTCTAGGACATCCAGAATTACAGAGTATGAACCTGTCTCAGGCAAGTAAATCAGTAACAAATGCTTAAAAAGCACGTAGCATAACATCAATTGAGTTTTGACTTTATATACCCAGAACGTGTACATATGCTGTTATTTAATCATCATTTATTTAAGAGATTCTTCTACAGTAGAAGCAATTCATTAACATCCACTGCCTCCGTTTTTCCGTTGTCTAAGAGAGGTCATTCTGGTAGATATCTCTAAAGAGCCTACTGTAGGTCTGAGCCAAAGCTGTCAAGGAAACTAATAGTCTGCCTTCAGGGTCCCTTTTGCCTTGACCACGCAGTGCCTGGCTGCTGGCAGGACATCTCTGCATTGCTTTGTAGTGGTGTGAGGGAGGCTGAACACTATCAAAGTGAGTCGACTCATAGACCGCCTCATGACCTCCAAGGATTTTGAATATTTTCCCAGTCTTTCTGGATCACTTATTTTCTTATTTCTAGCTCACTGCATTCGGTAGGGTGTTTTTCACAGTTAGAGCAGTTTAAGATGTGGGAGGGCCAGGGAGGAGGGACAAAACAGAACAAATCTAATCTAATATTATTTCTAAGACCTTATTTTTTAGTCACAAACAAGTAGAAACATAGCATGTGAAAACATAAAAATAAAATTTCCAAATTCTTATGGTCTTTTTATTACCAAAGTCATATCTAACATGAGTTAAAGGGATTATGCTTTTCTTGAAAACATACAGAAATGCCAGCAGGCTACACATGATTTTCTCAGCCTGCTTTCACTAGTAGATGGAGTCTTTCATTGCGGGAGGGAGCTGCCTACCCCCGATGCAGTGTCCGCTACAGCTTCCCTAGTTTGCAGTATGGTCCGTGCCAGTGGCCAAGGGGCCATGGAGCCAGCAGGCTGCAGCCAACAGATCCCATCATTGCTGCTTCCCAATGGTGGGCTTCTGGGCTATTCTCTAAAATCGTTCCCCTTCTGTGACTGACACCCGGCGCTAATGGCTCATCTGATGGGACTTTTTATGGGAATTGCTGCAGTGCTTTGTTGGATACCGCATAACAGGCCATGTGTAAACGTTGTGTCTGCTTCTGTGATGTAGATGGCTTCCGCCACTGGTTGTCACTTCCTCCGTCTTTGTTAGCAGCATCTAGTGTATCTGGGTTTATCTCTGGTGACCTAGGGCCAGGCATACATATGGGACAAGGGGAGAAGAGAGAGAGTTCACTGATGATGCTTTAATGGCATTTAGGGATAGAAGCTGGCCTCAGTCAGAATGTCTGACTTTACCGATGAAGCCAGAAACTTTCATTGGAAAAGCCAAGAATGCATCATTAGGTAGATGGCACACTGTCTACATTGCATTGTGTTGGCCAGCCTGATTTATATGGCAAGTTCCAGGCCAGCAAAACAAATCTTTGCTAGTGAAGGCTATGAGTTTGTGTGTGTGTGTGTGTGTGTGTGTGTGTGTGTGTGTGTACATGTACATACAGCTTCCTGCGTGCAGGGACCATTACGGGACCTGTTTTTGTGTTGTGGTTTTTTGTTTGCTTGTTTTTATTGACTGAAGTAATGGAGCCGCTGCTTTTACTCTCCCCTAATTGAACACATTAGGGATCTTCCATCACAGATTTAGAACTAAGTGGTAGCAGGCGACTGTCTTTCCATGAGGACGCCGGCACCTGCATGTTTGGCCATTTCCCCCTCTCAAAACAGAAAAGTAGAGTCAATGCTTGCGTGTGTTGACCAGCGACAAGGTTCAGCAGGATTTACCCAGCAGGCTTTGTTCAGTGTAAGTAGATAATGTCACGAATGGTAACAGTGGCATTCCGTACTGGCAGGAACTGGGATTTGAATGCGAACTTCCATCTATTTGACACGTCTCATGTTCTTATGCACGAGTACGGACTCTGGTTTTGGTGATACGTGCAAAGATTGGCGTCAGGATCGATAGAGTCTGGGCTGGATTAGCAAATTGATTGGCTAGGAGCTGCAGTGATATGCCTCCTGGATCTGAAATTCACCCAGCAGCAGCTTGAGATAACAATCCAAGTGGTGCCTGTATTTCAGAGTCATTTTGTATATGTGCTGGAAGTGGGTTTTTGTGGAACTATCATTTCTATGGAAAACAAAGCTATTTCCCCTAACAAAATAGGTAATTAATTTCTTGGTGATATGGTATTTATCTCAGTCCTTTTCTTTGCCCCTTGGCTATTCATCTTTTAAAATGTCATCAATTTTTCTGTCTCTTTATTAAAATAATACAATAAATAAATTTAAAAATGAATTCGTTATTTAATAAAGCTCTAATTAATTAAGTTGAAACTAAAACAGCCACAGCTTAACTGTACCTCCACACGTTATCATTAAATTACCTGCTCTAAATATTGAATAAGACAGAACAAAGCAAGAGCAGGGCATATTATTCCGTCAATCAACTACACCAACGCCGCTCAGATCCACCCCAGCCCCTGTAAATACGTCAGTAAGCGTGTAGTGCAGAGATCACCTAACGCTGACGACACGCTCAGGAGACCACAGCATGCCTTTGGCCAGTGCGGGACTGAGCTGAAGCAGACATCTCAGGACGTTTCCTTAACTTCCTTCAGTACTCTTGGGGACCAAGGTGTGTACCTGGAAAATCAGCCTGAATCTTTCTTTGCTTCTGTTTTCCAGTCATCTGATCTCAGTTTATAGCCGTGGTGCATTGTCCGGTTGCTTCCCTCCACAGATTGTATTTTTCTCACCTCTTCTCCATTCCTTACTCTGCACTGTGATTGGGGTTTTTGAAGAAATGAGGTTTTTATACCTCTAAGGATTAGCACCTGTAGATTAGGATTGTTCACACAGTAGTGGTTTGAATTCATCCGTCTAACAAACACTTAGACTGGATCATAGCACCACAGTGAGGATTTTGTCTTAGGGGTTTAGCCTTGGGATTTTCTAGTTCCACAGATGATGGGGAGGTGTCTCCTTTTCTAGCATAATCTATCTTGAAAAGCAGGTTCTACTACTGTTGCCTTACCTAGCCTTAGTAGCTTCTTACTTGATAGTATGAGTTCTTTCCACAATCCGGAATCCACACTGTGACCCCTGTCAGAAGGGAGCTGTTTATGCACTAGACTAGGTCCAGGTGGTCTCTATGGACACGGAAATCCGAGTTAGACACTGGGAGATGGAGTGGGATGAGACACTGAAGACTCTAGCGTATGGAATCCTAGCTGTCACTACCCACCTCTGCGCCGAAGAAATCAACTTATTTTTAAAAAATTATAGGTCTGAGTGCATTATATATAGTAACATGCTTTTCTCTCTCTCTCTCTCTCTCTCTCTCCCTCTTCCCCCCACCGCTCTCATGCTCTTCCTGGAAACTGAAGCCAGGGCCTTGTACACACTAGACAGACACCAGACCTGATACACCAGGTTGATGCTGCTAAGTTGCCTTCGGACGGCACAGTGGTCTTCCCCTTGCTGTTTGAGAGTATAGTTTTGCCATCTGGACAGACGGCTGAGAGGCCCAAAACTTGTTTCTGTGCCTCTGTCTCCATGTGTTCTAGGAATCCTCACCTTGGTATGATTTCTTTTCAAAATTCTTTGGGGGGGGGTGTTGGGGGTTGAGGCAGGGTTTCTCTGTGTCACGCTGGCTGTCCTGGAACTCACTCTGTAAACCAGACTGGCCTCGAACTCGGAGATCCACCTGTCCCCGCTTCCTGAGTGCTGGAATAAAGTTGTGTGCCACCACTGCCAAACTTCAGAAATACTTATAAAAACTGGATTTGTTTGCTCAGTTAAATTTGAGAACCCCAAAAGTGTCTAAGGTTTTCTTTGTTTACAAATGTAAAAATATTGTTGCTTTAAATTCATCTCATATGACATCAGTTATCAACATTTTCTCACAAAACCTGTCTTCCAGTTTCATAAAATTGTATTTTTACTAGGGTAAAAATTGCAATCACTTTATGCTATGGTAATCATTCTGAGTAGAGAAGGTTGTTGGGGTGGGTCGGAATTCTCAGTGATGACATCACTAGTGTTTACCAGATGGAGGGAAGAGAATTACCACGTGACTTCCTCACTTGGTTCATAGGGGCAGACCATTTTTATATTCGTTCTCATATTTTACTGCTACGCTTCGAACTGCAAGTTTTTGAAAAGGTTAATAGGAATTGTGGGGCCTTATTGTCACGATGCTTAAGTGATTTCTTTTTCAATAAAGGGTATGTTATTAAGGAGAAAAATGATTTTGCAACCCATGCATTAGGGTTTGCGTGTCCCATCTGTCTTGAGCCCAGGCAATCAATGGAGTAAGTGAAGCCAGTTTATTTCTCGCAGATTTACTAGCGCCGCTGCATAAATAGCTATAATGGAATTGATTTCCTAGGCCGAAGCAGCTCTTATCATACACAAGGCTTTGCTGATGACTGTATTAAGCGCTGTCTTGGATTTTCCTGGTTAGTCTTGGATTTTCCTGCAAACTAAAGTGTCAGAAATTTTCAAGTATTGAAGATCCAGTGCTTTACCGCTTGAATAACTTTTTACTGATCTTGTTTCACGTGTGTTTGTGCGTCATGTGAGGACATGTCTGTGTGGCTGCGTGTTCCCATGCACAGGCGTGTGAAGGCCTGGGGAGGACCCAGCGGTCCTGTTCTCCTGCTGAACCTAGCGCATTCTGTTAACCAGCCCTGGCATGCCAGCTCTGCCTGCAGCCGTGCACTGCTTTCATACATGGGTGCCGGGGGTCCAGCTGGGCTCCTCATGCCCATACAGCAAGTGATCCACTGAGCCATCTCCCCAGCCCTTCATGTTTTAATATTAGCTATGCGTCTTGACTTTGCTGCACCTCAGTCAATTTTTCTGGTTGCCACGGGCATCCTCCTCGTGCCCATTTGTAGACACGGAGACTATCAGAGTAGGCCAGTGTCCGTGATTTGTTTTCCCGTGTGTGTCCGGGTATGAACCACAGCCGGTAGTCTTTCCTGCAGGGCTCAGGCCCATGACTTTATTTTGGCAAGCCTCAGTTTTCTCATCTGAAAAGTAGGTATATAGAAGTCCCTTAAGTGTATAAGGTAGCACATGACAAGGTGCTCAACACAGCCGGCGGATGGGCGCCATGGTTACATTGGCTCTGTCACAGCTGCTGAGTCAAAGCATTACTCATCCCCAGTGGTTTCTGAGAAGCACAGTAGTAACCACTTAGGAAAGGGACCTTTTCATTATATGTTTACCTCTTTTTGTCATTGTCCTCCACTCTGTTACAATTGGATAGGGCAAATCAGAGATGAAGTCTAGCATATCCATTAAAAATGTTTCTCCAGCAGATTTTTAAAATGGTTAATTAATATAAGAAAAAACGACCTACCACCTGGACTCCCACCAGTGCTGGAAAACCTTTAGGGAAATGGTGTCCCCCACAATGCCCTAACAGCTCATGAGGGCTGTGCTCTATCGCTGCTCTGGTTGTAAGGACTAGAAGGCCACCAGTAGCTTTCCTTCTACCTCAGAGCCTTTGACCCCACGTTCTCCTGCCCAGCGCAGTGGCCTGTGACCAGGTCCGTCACCTCCCCGGCCCCGTGCAGCCATGCGGACCTCAAACCTTCTGGGTCTTAGTTGAAGCCAGAGTCTGCATAAAAATAGCTTGCTGCTTTTGTGGAAAAGCCGGCATGCCATGTTAACTGTAATTCCTCCAAATTTTTCCAAGTGTCGACTTGTGTTTTAAGCCAAGCAGATGACAAAAATTTACCTGCAGGCTAGCTTAATCAGATTTTACCCCAGTCAGAGGCCTAGCAAAAGAAATAAACGTCCTTCATGAACACGGCTTTCCAAATCCATCAAAAAAAATGTGCCTCAGAGCCAACAACGACGGGGAAAAAGAAGAAGAAAATGGCTAAATGATTATCCAGGAAATGTGTGTGCTCATCTCTAAGACAAGGCCAGGGGTTGGAAAGAAGGCACTTTTTTGTGTGTCTCAGTGAGTAATTTTCCTTGTTATGATAAAAAATCACATCACTTGTTGGAAATCTGGAGTGTGTCGGTTGCTCCGGGCAAATGTTTCTTCTCATGATTATTTACTCCACAGATCTTTGGAAATGGGCTATGTGTGAATCAGCCCTGCCTGCATTTAAGACTTGAAAAATATCCTTTAGGGTTCCTAAGAATCACAGTAGCCATTAATTACGGAGGGGATGAGGCAGCGGTTTACTGGAAGCTGGAATCTCCGTGTTCTTTGTTCTGAGGAGGAGAAAGGCGTCCTGTGCAGAAAGGAAGATTTTTGTAAATATTCCTGTGATGGGCAGGTATCTCAGTCGTTAAAGTGCTTGCTGAGTAACATGAAGGCCTGATTTTTGGATCTGCCATCCCCAAGGCTGGGCATGGCTGGGCATAGCTGGAATCTTACTGAGAGGTGGAGACAGGAGGATTTTTGGGCATGCTGGCCAGTCAGCCTCACCCATTGGGTGAGTCACCGCTAGGGAGAGACCCTGTCGCAAAAGACAAGTTGTAGAGCAGTGGTGGAAACACCCTGTGTCAACATCTGGTCTCCAGCTGCATGTAACACAAAAATGCCCTTTAATATTGTATCCAGAAACAGGTAGTTTTTGTCAATTAAAAAAAAAAAAACTTTTCCCAGAAAACGATCTTTCTGTGGTGACATCCACATTAAATGGGAAAATTT
The DNA here is from genome assembly GCF_014885135.2 of Alexandromys fortis. Classification (NCBI taxonomy): domain Eukaryota; kingdom Metazoa; phylum Chordata; class Mammalia; order Rodentia; family Cricetidae; genus Alexandromys; species Alexandromys fortis. The sequence goes on from NW_026068003.1 coordinate 4,456,087, forward strand.
TTGGTCTTTTTGGCAACTGTACACTAATCACCAACTATACATATTTAATAGTTTAATCTGTCATATTCTCGAGGAGGAAGGATTTTGATTCCAAACAAAACTGAAATGCATGACCAAACACGTTATGAAATGCACGGGTTTTCATCAAATCCTGTCGTTAATTCCGCCAGAAGGAAGTCACAGCGACTAAGCTAGGAGCCAGGTTTGCTCTGATAGTTCATGTCACCCCCATCCTCCTCAAGCCTCACCACCATGTTGGGCATGTTCTATGGATATTCAAAGAAATTTCAGGTCACGCTCTGAAGGCAAAATCCTGCCATCTTTCATGGCACTTCTACGCAGATGACAAGGAAGAGAAGTCAGCTTAAAAATCAACAGCTTGGTTACAAAGACCCAGAAGTGTCTTACGGAACACGGGTACAGATGTGGGCAGAAGCGAACAGCAGCCTTGTCTTATGGTGTCCGGCTCCTTTGGTGTCTTCATGGTCCCTCCTGCTCTGTATGTTCTGCTGTTAGTAGGTCAGGTGTCTGATCCATCCAGTGTGTACCTGTCGGGACGGGGCTCACACTCGGCTCTTTGTATTTAATATCGAAGGCCCTGGTCTGCTTCCGTGCAGAAGTGTGTGGTCCTTAGAGTATAGAACAAAGGTGGCAGTCATAAGCTTAGAGCTGTGTGGCTCTTACCAGGGGAGAAGACACGGGAAAGGTTCCCAACACATACCCGCGCTCATCCAAGGAGAATTTTTCATTGTAGCTTCTTGAACGCCATTACCACACTGGGTTAGCATCAGTCTCAGAGATTTCAGAGCTTCCCTTTAACTTCGGGATGGCCTGTTGCATGAAGCAGGTCCCAAAGGGTCCCTTCCGATACACCGTTTATGGCATTCTCACAGGTTTATCTCGCGGTTTTCACAGGTTGTAGGGTTACCTCCAAAAACTGAAAAGCGTATGCATTTTTAAAGACACGCTCATTATTAGAAGGTAACCAGGATGGTTTCCCCAGTTGTACATCCCTAGCACACCCTCACAAATGGCTGTTATTTATGAACAAGTCAAGACCAGCAGCATGTCCTCTGAAGAGACTCTTGGGCTGTTTATTTATTAATTTATCCCTCTCTGTTGGAAAGCTTACCATCTGGATGCTGGCCACATTTTAAAAACACATAAATTAGAACCCATGGCAAATTGACTTCTCCGTGGGTGACCTTCTAGCCTCCTGTGATCAGAGCCGGCCATTTCCGTTCTGACTAGGCTGGAATGTGGGAGAAGAAAGGGGCAACCATGCTCTCTGCTCTTCTTCAGTCAGTGGACTCTGGGCTTCTTTTCCCAGACCTTGCATCTGCTTTAAACTTTGTATCATAAGTGATAATAAAGTGTGAATTACGACTCCATGCAAGACTACATTCCCAAAATAATGTAATGCATTTCCTATTGTCTGGCCATCTCCCACCTGTCACCAGGCATTGTCCAACATAATTTTCTAACTTGCATTTTCTGGCTGTGGTTGAATGACTTCATAAATTGCTTTCATGATCGTCCCCATGTTCTATTAAAGGAGGTGGGTTTGATGAACAAATATATTGTTTACAATATGCCACTATCATTCACATATCCTGAGTTAACTCAAGTTTTAAATTGCATAAGGCTTTTAGTGAAATCCAATCCTAAGCAGGTATGTTTATGAAAATGTATTCTATATGTGCATACAGTTTTTCAGTGATGAAAACATTTTCCAGTGTTTTTTTTTCTTTAACTTTTCTCCATTTTTAAAATGAAAGTTTTAATGACAGACTTCCAAGGAAATAAAATCTACATAAATTCTTGGGGACTGGGGGAAACCTTTTTGATGCTGGCATGTATCTTGTGTCTAAGGTCCTCCTATAAATTTCTCATAAATTTGTTGTTTCCATAACAAATGATTTATTGTAATTGAAATATTGCTAAGCAAGTTTTAGACATAAGGAAGACAATATATACATACGACTAATTAGTATTTTTAATAGATGATACAGCATTTCTAAAAACTTGAAGTTGCTGCCTGCGGATTTATGGTAGAATTTGTGGTTAAATAGGTATTAGTCAGCTTGTGCCTGCTCCTTAATTATGGGTAAAGGGAATCGGGCTTTTACTGGAAATGTCACCATTGATCAATCAGTTGATCAGCGAGGGACGGTTGCGGAGGAGGGGCCCTTGGAGTGGAAGAGGACTCATAAATCACGGCATGGGGATGAGGGAGCACTCTTAATGAGCAACAAGCAACAGGAAATGAAGAATTGGGTTGCAGACAAGTCGGAGGATATGCTAGGAGTCTCAATAAGGGATTAGTTGCGGAAAAGCCGGCACAAAGAAAGGAATTGCTCTTGGCTACATTTGGAATGCCAGCTACTTCACCTCTGGAGTGGACAGGGAACTCGAGATGACCCAGCTGCTGCGACAGCAGCTAGCCAACAAGTAGGGATTGAGGACTACTGTGCCAGCAAGTGACTAAGGTTACCCTGGAAGATGACATGGTGACAAACCTATCTAGCATGGAAGCTGGGGCAGTACTTCCGAGGAGGACCCCGACTTCCTCGAGCATAGAAGGCACGGAGGAGACTGAGTAGAAGATTGTGATAGAAAAGAAATAAGGAGAGGGTCTCAGGAAACTCTGGGTAACATCTAAGGGAGACACTAAGCCATACAAAGTACCGACCAGATGGCTAAGGGCAGAGTGACATCAGCTTGGCCTCATTAAGGAGATGGCCAGAAAGATAGACAAGCCTCACGACACTGATATGCTAAGATTTTGTTACCCTAAGGGGAATGACAATCCGTTCAAACATCCTGACATGGGAATTGACAACTTTAGGATCTGTGTCTTCAAAGATAAGTGAGTAGCCATGTGGACAATGGAAGAGCTTGAGGAGGCCTGCCACCCAGTGTGACCTTGGGAGGCTCAAGAAACGGCCCAGCTAAGGGATGATGCTTGTTGTTCTAGACCTCACTGGAAGCTAGGTCAGAGAGTACATTGGTGTTGAGTGCGGAGGGAACAATGCAGACAGAGGTTGTCAGAGCTTTGGCTTGATTGAGCTGGGATCATGGTGGTGCTGTGTTGATAAGGAGAGCGTTGATTAAAAGTCCTGGGTCAGAGTATGGATTCTGTCCACCTCCATCTGTCGACAGGGTCTCACTATGCAACTCTGGCTATCCTGGAATCCACTATGTAGACCTGGCTGCCCTCAAACTCACAGAGATCTGCCTGCCTCTGCTTCTCATTTGCTAGGATGAAAGGCGTGCGCCACTGTACCAGGCTGGGTTCTGCTTTTCCCAGCCATGGTGTATGCATTTGGGGGAAGTCTGAGAAAACCGTGATTCCGATGAACCTGCCATTCCTAAACTATATCAGAGCTCGGACAGAGTAGAAACACCTGAGTCTGCGTGGGAATAAGTTTCACCGCATCCTACCCCACTGGGGAGAACTGAAGGAGAACCTTACGGTTCCGGGGTCTACCAGAAGCACTGCGATGGAATACCGAGGAACACCCCGACTTTGAGGAACAATGGAGTAAGTAGCGCACCCTCCAGGCTGCTGGGGAGGAGGATCGAAGTGGAAAAGAGCCTACTAGAAAGCTCCTGGTGACCTCTGCCTCATCAGTTGCTTCCGATTGAATCTGTGCAGATTTGAGTAAACATCCCCAACCTCCCGCTTGGCAGACAAGCCTGATGACTTGGTGTAGAATTGCGGGCTACTCCAGAGAGTGTGCCATGCTGAACTCGGAGCCTCAGCTGAGCCTTTGTGGCCGGAAAAGACGGATGCAACTGGATTTTAGTAAAGAACATTCCATTTCTGCAAAAGCATCAAAGGAAGGAGGGAAGCTGCAAATCTGATTTAGTGAAGATGTTGTGCCCGACAGCGGGATTTACACCTTGGTTATAAATTTTCCCGCCATCGAGACCAAACTGCAGCGAAAGTTAAATTTCACCTATATCTCATTCAGCGCCTAACATGATTTAAATGACAAGATTTCAGAAGTGACACGTAGCCTTGGATCTAAATATATTTTTTTTTTATGGTGGGAAATTTTAATTTCAGATCAGTGAAAAATCATGACGCCTCCTCATGGGTAAGAGACTTCAAGAGCAGGGTTTTTCCGCTGGTACAGATGGTTTTGTCAGGCAAAACTATTAATGCTGAGGGGGATCCGATGGCAAAATTTGCACAGGCTTTGTCTATCAAATCGTTTCCTCACAATAATATTGAAATGGATGAGGGGCTGGCCTAGCTCTGAGATGGAGACATGATGAGTTCATCTCGTTGTAATCTCACAGAGGTTGTTCAGTGTGCCTGACGTGCTGGCGTAGGTGTACCGTGAGGCTGTGAAATGCGCGTGCCCTGATGGCTGCCTGCTCTTCCAGTCAGTTGCATCTGGAGATGTTCTTCTCCACTTCCTGTCTGCTCCAGCACCGCTGATCTCCTTCTTTAGAAGGCTTGCCGCTTTCTTCCTCTGGACTCCACTCCCAGCTTGTCTTTCCTCTGAGAAGCTGCCCTGTTCTGTGTGACAGCGAGAGCACATCCCCCCACTGCAAGTGTGCACATTCACGAGAAAAGACACGAGGAAGAATGAGCTTGCCAAGTCTGTCTGTGTGCCTGTCTGTCTCTCTCTGTGTGTCTATCCGCATGAGTTCAGGTGTTCTAGAAGCATCGGATCCCTTGGAATTGGAGGTGCAGGTGGTCTCTCCAGCCCCTCGGCGACTCTTCTGGAGGGTCCAGAAACCCTTGTTAGCTGGTGATTTTCATGAGGACAATCTCTTCAGAGGCCGCTTCATGTGTGTCCCACACATATCCCTCTTATTAAAGTTGATTATTATATTGTGTGTGTGTGTGTTCATGCTGTGGATTGCAGGCATACGTATCGTGGCACGCATGGAGGTTAGAGGGAGACCTTATGCGGTCAGCTTTCCCCTTCCACCTTTCCTCGGGTTCTGGGGATTAAACTCCTTCTGGCAGGTGTGTGTGGCACGGGACTTTGCTGTCTGAGACTTCTTGCGATTTCCAATTAATTTCTGAAATTTTTCTTATTTATCTGTGTGGCTAGTTTGCCTGCATGTTTGTACATGTGACACGCCACTTCCATGCCTTGAGTCTGTGGAGGAAAGAAAAGGGTCTCCCCTGGAACTAGAATGCAAGGTGATTGTACACCAGCTTATGAGTGTTAGGAATCAAACCCAGGGCCTCTGTAGGGGCAGCCAGTGCTCATAATCGTGGAACCATGTCTCCAGCCCAATCCAGATGTTTTTAATCCTCATAGGGGATCTAAGTTAGCAGTTTTCTCTGTGCTTTTTATACAGGGAAGCTGAGGCACAAAGTGATTTTTTTTTTAATTTACAATATATGGAAATTAACCCAAACCCTCTGGGATGTGTGATTGTTGTGTTTTTCTGCCTCCACCTCCCCAGTGCTGGGATTAAAGGTGTGTGTCGCCATGTCACACCTGGGAAGGGTCTTTAAAGGGAACAGCTGCTGCCCTGTTTGATTCTGCCGATGGCCTGTCCTGCAGGCCCTTCCTTTGTGTTCTTTCTGGCTTGTGGGTTCGTCGTCCTTCAAGGTGTCTGTCCATTAGAATTCACAGCAGCTGTCCTGTCGGGTGACAAGAACAGATGAGCGATGGCGTAGAAGGAGTTCAGGACCCTAGTCAGCATCCGCACACTCCGAGAAAGTTTCAGCACACAGACAATGGCCGAAGAAAACCATGCATGATTCAAATGTAAATCAAATCTAAGCCGTGGCTTTGATGGGTTTTCCATGCGAGGCCCTGCCGTGGTCTTGGCTGCCACTGCAGCCAGCCGCTCGAGGGCCAGTTCGATAAATGTAACGGGAGCTACCTCACTCTATTACTTTTGAATTAACTAGGTTCACGTGGCTGTCCTCGTCCGCGGCTCCTCCTTGGGGAACAGGACTGCGCCACTTCGATTCTGATGGTGGCGGAGAATATTAAGTGTTTCGTGCCTGCCCTGGGGTCTCTTCTTAGGCAGACCTCTATGCTTTGGGGGAAGTTATCCTCGCTGGGCCAGGGACAACCTACCCGCACCCCACTCCCCCACACATGTAAAGTTCATCTGCGAGCCCTATGAGTATCGAGAGTCTTTCTGGGGGCTCCAGAATGATGCAGGCTTTAGACTCCATTTGGTGGCCCTTTGCTCTGAGCAAGACCCTCTCTGAGAAGTTAGTTGAATGCGGTGATCCAGCACCACTCGGGTTCCAGAAACCTTGACATCATCTGCCATGGAGGGATCTTACTGCGTTAAAGCCACCGAGGAAGGCTGTGGTTCGGCTGCTCTGCCCTGAGAAATGGGTACGATGGGCTGTGGCTGTGGAGGTGTGCAGATTCTTCAGGTCCTTTTCTGAGAGCGTGTACCACCAGCGCACGACCATGTCCCTGGGCAACGTGATTGATTGCGTTTGCCTTCGTTGGTCTCATTTGTTTGTTTTGGGGCCTGTCTTCACTTCCCCACCGACTATTTAAAAAATACAGCTGGAGCTGTTCTGCCCAGTCCCTGCTCTCTCTCTCTCTCTCTTTCTCTCTCTCTCTCTCTGAAGTCCTTTATTACTGCAAAGTGACAGATGGGAAACCTTGCCACTGACATTCATAGACTTATAATCCAACTCCTTCAATTGCTTTATTAATGCTCCGGCTTCCAGCGTAAAAGCCAGCACATTGGAAACCGCAGAAAATTTCTGATTATGACAGTGACATCTATCATACTCCCTAATGGAGAAGCTGTAGCTCCCAGCCGGGAAGTTGGCGGGTACATCCACTGCGAGATTCTTCGTCTTGGATGCGGTCCTAGTATCCTCTCGGGCTCTGGATCATACTTAAACTTCAGACAGATGTAGGCCTAGGTCCAGCCATTTGGAGGGACATTGTTAGTTCTTACCTTATTTTATGAGTAAGGAATTAATGTCATGTTAATTCAATGATATATCCACCCTACCGAATGCTATCTTTATGCCCGGCATTGCTATATATACAGAAAAAAAAATACCTTCCCCACAAGGTATGTGTTCTATCTAGCAAAGGGGTAGTGGGCTGGCTCACTACATGACTGAGAAAGTGAAGAATGCTTTGGAAGAGCGACGGTCTTCATTGAGGGAAATCATTTGAACTCTGTATTTTGCTACAGAGGTATAGTTTACCAGGTTCATTTGTAGACATTTAAGCTAAGCTTCTAATTAGTGATTTCTTTAGTTTTAGAACCCCCCCAAATGAACTCCATGTTAAGATAAACAATAATGTCTTTAATCCCAGCACTTGGGAGGTAGAGGTACAGTTCAGAGCCAGCCTGGACTACATAATGAGTTTCAGACAGCCAGGTCTGCAGAGTGAGACCCTGTCTTAAAAAAAATAATTAGGAAAGGGAAAAAGAAAAGAAAGACAAGAAACCGTAAACTCTCCACGCGGTGGTGGCGCACACTTGAGTCCCAGCACGGCCAAGGAAGAGGAAGGTGGACTTCTGAGTGCCAGGACAGCCAAGACGACACAAACAAACTCTGTCTTGGAAAACTAAAAGATAGATAAATAAGAATTAAAAAAAAACAAATTTAAATAATCTTAAGGAGAGCAAAGCAAATCCCCATGATTCTAACTAAAAATGTATCCTCACCTTCTTTTGGCTTTGGGTTTTCTTTCCTTGTGTCCCTAGGTCCTGAATCCTCCTTAACAGTTCCTCTGCACACGCAGCTTCCTGGGAATAGGGGCGGGGAGATAAAACTGTCCCTAGAGCAATTTTACTGAGATTTTGTTCCAGAAAGAAACGGTATAAATAAACATCAAGAAAAGCAGTTGCTAAAGCCGTGTGCTCCAGAACAAGCCGGAAGACAAATGCTGGGTAATTTGTACCCTGCTCTGATTAAATGGCCCCCAGGGCACACTCCATTGCGCTTGGTTGTGGCTGGGAATGACACACGCGCTGCGTGTGCGTGGTTCTGTACAGAGATAACTCAGGCCGGGTTGTCAGAGCTGCTTCTCCACCCTCAGCCCTGCCATCCACGGTGCCCTTAATGCAGAGCCAGGGCGAGGTGCTAGTCAGTGACGTTATCTCTGTGCATGTTTTATCTTCCTGGAACCTTATCAGCTAAGTGCTCGGGTTTTTTATCTGCAGCCTACAGATATGGAGAGTTGGGCCTGGGGTGATTACATTAGTGATACCAGGAATGTGGAGCCCCCAGCCAGGGAAAGGGTGGAACTGGTGTGTTTGGACGCCAGCACTCCAGCCTAGGAGGGACACATTGCTACACCCAGATTTACATAGTTAAGTCACTTCTGTTGACTTACTCAGTGTCGGACCTTTTGGAGCTTTCTTCACTCTTGTGCTTTCAATACACATTTCTGGGAGTTGAACCAAGGACACTGCCTGCTGGGCAGCCTTCCTTTCCCCGAGTACACGTCTCGCATAAGGAACTTCTCGGCAGATTGGCTTCTCCAGTGGGTTGGCTTCTCCGGCCCTCACGTCTATCCCTGCCTTCTCATGTGTCCTGTATGGCAGATCTTTGGGCCCTGTGTACTCCGTGCCAGACAGTCAGGGTGTCTTCTTCTCCACTGTATTCAGGCAAAGAGAAAGTGGGCTTTCCTGCCTCTCCATAGAAGGTAAAAAAAATTGCATTGTAAGGGTTCCACGTGCATGACTTCATCCAACAGAAAGGCCTCTCTCTCAATGCCTTGTACTTTGAGCTTCAGCATCTAAATGCGGGAAGGGACGTAAGCATTCATTCCACAATGCACGGCTTTGGAAATTTCAAGGATAAAGGAAACTAATCAAATAACACCTGTTTGCTCCTGGTCCAGTTCTCGGCACTCTGAAACCTTTGTGCAGGCCACTTCGTGAACTGTTCATTATCCGCTTTGTGGGACGAACTTGAAAACAAATGAAATAATCTCTCTCAAGATGTCTCTTTTTTTTTTAACAGGAAAGAACATTTTATTTCTTTTTCTGTTTCCTCTAAAATCTCTCTGTGTGGAGCCTAAGTGGGTGGTGACTGTATGCACATTCAAGGTTAGGAAGCTGAATGGAGTCTGTAGTGAGTACAGCAGACCCGCTGCAATCGATCCAGTTAGCAACCATACGCCCTCTCTTCCTCTTTCTCTCTTTTCTTTCTGTGCCATTGGTGATTAAACCCAGGGACCCATGCATGGATTGACAGATCTTAAAACATTGTAAAGCCGCTAAGAAATGCTTGCTCACCATCTCTGGTATCCGTGAAGTGTCCACATGCCATAGGGGCAAGAAGAAAAGAATCTCTTTCTCTTACAACATGGTAGGCATCAGGTGAGAAGTGCTTTTTTACAAAAACGGTCCAATGTTTTCCTGTTGATAGGTGTTTCTACAGTTGCTGCCTTGTAATGACAACGCATGTCGTCTTCGTCAATTCGAACCTAAGATTTCAGTTTTGGGTAGATCGAAAGAGAATCTGTGTATGTAATTATTGCTTGTCGTTGGGAGATGTTAAATTAATAGCCGATGGGTTTAAACAAATGTGGCTGTGTGTTGAACTTAACAGTGTTCTTTGGCGTGGTACTTTCTATCTGCGGTCCCACCACCCAGGAATCAAAGGCAAGAGGATTACAATTTGAAGCCAGCTTGGGCCCCATAGGTCATCCCTATGTACCAGAAAGGGTGTGATGGGGGTGGGAAATCAGCCACGTCTGATTGGCGCAGCTAGTTGGTACTACCCCGGCCTCATAGGGGCGTGTCTAAGGTGAGCCCAGCTCCAGACACTTGGTCTTTGTTCTGTAATATTTACAGCCCTCCTCCCTGTCTCCCACCCAGCATCATAGTGTATTTAATACACCCATCACCACACATGTTTAATACAAAATATCTTCTCGGCTTGCAAGTGACTCTGTGTTAAGACATTCACTGAGCAGTCTTGACATTAAGTAGATTTAATACGAAAGTGTTGGCTTCTGATGGTTCTCGGCGTTAAGTGTTTTGTATAGGTAGTTACTTCAGCAGCCGGCAAACTGGCTCAAAGCCTTTAATATTTAAAAAGTTGTCTTTTAGCTGCTTGGTGCATCTGCGTTTAAAACATGGCATGAGGATTGCCTCTCCATTTCAGAAGACTCTTCCTAACGAACATAAGAGGAGAAAGCATTTTCATTTTCTCAACATATTTATATTTCACACACCAAGTAGATTCTGAGTTCCACAAATTGGAGACAGTTCCCCCCCCCCCCCCGAACAGCAGTTGGAATGCCTTGCAATACACTGGATCACAAGGCTCCCTTGAAGAAATGTGTTTATCCAAGATTTAACACCTATGGGGACTGTTGCAGCCCTAGTGATGAAGATGTATAATGCTATGTCCTATTAACCCTCTGAGACCTTACTGAAACATCAGCCTGCCTTCAAAGACCTGAATAGAACTCAGATGTGGTGCTTATGAACAGCATCTTTAGCACAACACAGCAGGGATCTAAAGGGGGGTTGGTTGGCAAGAAGCCAGGATTGTGCTCAGGTTTAAACACTTGCTCCCAAGTCAAGGCAGTATTATAGCAGACCTCGGGAACATTTGGAGGTGGGGCTTATCTGACAGAAACGGATAGGGAGGGGGGAGCCTTTAAAAGTTGTCTCAAAGCCCTGGTTCCTCTTATTTTTATTTTGTGTGCTTGCATTAGTGTTTTGCCTGCTTGTAGGGTATCAGAATCCCTGAGAGTGGAATGACGGACAGTTGTGAGGAGCCATGTGGGTGCTGGTAATTGAACTTACGTCCTCTGGAGAAGCAGACGGTGCTCTAAATCTGAGTCCCCTCTCGAACCCTCTAGTACTTGATTCTTAATAATGCACTTAACCCAGGACTCCTGAGACAGACACAGAGTGATATCTGTGAGTTTGAGGCCAGCCTGGACTACAAAGGGAGTTCCAGGACAGTTAGGGCTACACACAGAGAAACTCTGTTTTGGCAAACCAAAAAAAAGAAAACAACAAAAGTAAAAAGGAAAGGGGAAGGAAGGAAGGAAGGAAGGAAGGAAGGAAGGAAGGAAGGAAGGAAGGAAGGAAGGAAGGAAGGAAGGAAGGGGGGGAGAGAGACAAAGAACTAAAACAAACAAACCTGGATTGTGTCCTCTGCTTATGTCAACGTGAATGGTGACTCTCACAGGCGGGTGCTAGCATGCCTGTCCTGCAGGATGCAGATATGGATGTAGGCACAGGTAAAGGTGAATTACACAAGACACAAGCTCGGAGTACTTCCTCTCTTTGTTCTTCTCAGTGATTGCGTCCAGCCTCTGTGTCCTTGTCTCCTTGGTTCTGCTGTAAATTTTAGGTGGCAGTAATCAACTCGTAGATGGATGAGACCTGTGTGCACATGTGGTGAGGGTACCCCTGGGCACTGAGTACTTTCAGTGTTCATTCCACATTTCTTCCTGTTATTTTAACGTCTGTGTAACTGGAAGGCACAGTTGATTCTTTGCAGCGGTTATTTAGAAAATAGTTGAGGCCGGACAGTGGTGGCGCACGCCTTTAATCCCAGCACTCGGGAGGCAGAGGCAGGCGGATCTCTGTGAGTTGGAGACCAGCCTGGTCTATAAGAGCTAGTTCCAGGACAGGCTCCAAAGGTACAGGGAAACCTTGTCTCGAAACACCAAAAGAAAAAAGAAAAAAGCAAATAGTTGCTCTGGAGACTTAGAGGCCTCACTGGATGCCAAACTTGCTAAATCTGGACGATGGGTTCTTATTTCTGCCCATGTTTTGGCATACTGTCCATGTTCAATCAGGACTGGTGGCCTGGTTGGTTGATGTTGTTTTCGTTGCATACCTTAGAACCTCTTCAGGAGCAGGGGGTAGGGTTGTTGCTGTCATGTGTATCTTTTGAGCCACACTTTGAAAGAATCAAATCATTGACTTACATGCAGTTGACCCCACATAGCACACATAAGTTTCTTGTTGAGAGCACTTCCTTAGGGCCTATGTTTGTGATTGAGTGACTTCTGTCAAGGCCGTCTGCCCAGCTGTTCAGATTCACCTGTCTGAAGAGACAGACATGAAGAGAGACGGAACTCAACTTCTTATTCTATTTCATTTCATCATATAAAAATGCCCCAGCAAATACATGTTTTTCATGAGGTTTCTCAATTTATGTTGTAGAATCAGTTCTGAAGAGACAAGCTGGTGTCTTGCTCTCCAGATTAAATGTTGTTTATTTTGGTGTCTTATGCCCTTTCTCCTGCAATATCCATCGAGACTTTTTAAAGCCATGTTCAATTATCATACCATGACTTTCTTGTCTGTTTTACAATGCTTGCTGTGTTTATTCTGTCAAATATCATTTCTATCTACTTTGGGATATTTTCCTTAGAATTTCCCCGTTATTCCATCACTGTAGACAGTGGTTCTTAACCTGTGTGTCACAACCCCTTTGGGGATCAAATGACCCCCCAAGAGATCACATATCAGCTATGCTGTGTATCAGATATTCATATTGCGGTTCATAACAATAGCAAATTTGCAGTTATGAAATAGCAACAAAAATAGTTTTGCAGTCGGGGGTCACCACAGCATGAGGAACTGTATTAAAGGGTCACAACATTAGGATGGTGGAGAACACCACTTTGGAACCTTTTGGATGATAAGATAAGGATGAGGAAAACCCTCCCTCCCTCCCTCCCTTAAGATAAGCTCTGGGTGTGTGGTGTGTGTGCACTTGTGAATGCACATCATGGCTGCAGATGTCTGCATCAGATTTCCCGGAACTGGAGTTACAGGCAGTTGTGAGCCTTCTGACGTGGATGCTGGGAACTACGCTCTAGACTTTCGCAAGAGTGTTGGACATTCTTTACTGCTGAGCTGTTTCTCCAGCCCATGTCTTCTATCTTTACAGGGCAGACAAAATAACATTCTTGCATCTAAGCTCTCCTCTTCCCTCTTCCCCTTTTCTGTTCATCTATCCATCCATCCTTTCATCCATTCATCCATTTATCCATCTCTATCAATCCATTTATCCATCCGTCCGTCCGTCCGTCCATCCATCCATCCATCCATCCATCTTTTTTCCTCCCATCGCCCCTCTCTTTCTCTGCACCTCCACTCCTTCCACTCCACTCCCTCCCTCCTTCCCCTCTTTTCTTCCTCCCCTCCCTCCCTCCTCTTTCTTTCTCTTTTCCTGTATTCAGTATTCAGGTTAGTATATCCTGTTCTTTAAAATTAGTCCATATTGGTTTAGCTGTAAAGAATAAGCCTTTGCTATGGGTCAGATATTTTTTGTTTTTTTTCTGAAGTTTTGTTGCTTCTGTGATTGGACCAAGTTAGTCTTTCTTAGATTCCAAAAAGACTAGGAAACGCAGCCTTTATCAAAGAAGTGTTGTAATCTTGTTAGTCAGGAATAAAATCCTTAAAGAAAAAAAAAGAAGGAATTTGAGCCCCATAATCCCAGGACTTCATAGTCATAGTCAGAAATAGGTGGATCCCTGATTCTCCAGGGTCAGCCAGCATAGCCTACTTGTGAGTTCCCGGCCAGTAAGTGATCACATTTCACAAATATAACATTTATGGCAGTACATAAGGAATGGTATCTTGAGATTATCCTCTGGCTTCCTGTGTGCGTACATACTTTGACATGAATGCACATGGGCACACACACATGCACACATATGGAATTGTTAGAGTTTGAAATCATGCTAAGAGAGCATTAGGTCAGCTGATCACAACATGGTCATGGCTTTGTGCATGTTCATAGTGATTATGAACTAGAACAAACACAGAATGTGAAGGCGGTGGTGGTTTTCAGTTCTCCCAGCTGGGCATTTGGAGGATAGGCTTTGCTCCTAATAGGCACCACTTTCTACCCAACCACCACCCCTTCCTGTATCTTCAGAACATACATCCTTGAGCACCACGGTTTCAGTGCAGAGAAAGGCTACGGAGTCTCAGCTTTGCTTCTTCCCAAGCTAGATGGCATTCAACAAGACTTCTGACCTCTCTTTACCTTTCTGTCTTTACCACTGACTTAACCAGTGATGCTTCCCTCTTGTGATTACCGCTGTGCAATTAAAGGAGCTATTGCACTCAAGCAGATAGTCCATGGTCTGGCATAGTAAATACAGCTGAATCCTTAGCTGTGGCTATTAATAGGAAATAAAAATAATCAATAACATATGCAGTGCAGTATGTTGCCATCCTTTTTAATATCCTTCTGATCTCAGATGTCATCGCCGAGCCCAAATGCCAGCTCTTCCATTAAGCGGTCCCTCTTCCCCATTGGAATTAATTATCCTTCTATATTCTTATTTACTCTTTCCTGTGTGTTTATTATAGCCCTTAATACTTAATGGATTTTATTATGTAAGTTCTGGAAACTTGGGGCCATTTCTCACCCATCCTTTTAATCCAGCCTGAACATAGTAATCATTTTAAATTGAACAGCATAATGATAGAGGAGAGGATAAAAATAGGTGACCCCGGGCGAAATGTTTTAATCTGCTTTTATTGTAAGAATGGAGAGGGGCGGGGCTACAGGGTTGGGTACCCATCATCGTATCTCAGAATCCTTTCCGACCAAAGCTGTGCTGAGAAAGTGGGCTGAGATGTGAGGTGCTTTTCATGTGCCTCACACTCTGTCTTAGGTCGAGTATCTGTTATCCAATTCACATAGAAGTTTCCCCAGATGGAAAGCCTTGAATTATTTATGCAGTGTTTATCTCTGAGTTTACTTCCCATCACAACCAATTAAGGCTATTTGGTTTCATTAAAAATAGCATTTTCTCATTTGGGAAAACATTTATCTGAAGGAAATTTAAATTTACCCACTTAGAGGCTCCAAAGCTGGTGATGAGCTAGCTACACAGACCTAAGCCAAGAAACAGAAATGGAAACCCAAGCTGATTTCTCTTTACTGGACATTTTTTTCCCCTTTCAAAACCTTCAACATACATGAACTAGTAAAATCAAGCTTCATTTTTTTAATCATCTTTTTATTAAAGTTCTGCAAATCAGAAACGTGCACACCCCACGATTATCCATTCCCTTGTCGTCTGGACTTCTGCCATGACGGATGCCCTTTGGACTCCCTGGGATAGCCAGGACAGTGGACACAGGCTGCATTCACCCTGGGCCAATCATGACTTTGAATACTACGATGTTCTCAATCTTCTCCTCATGTTCAGATTTCTTTCTTGCTCATGTTGCGCTGTTGAATGGTGACGCCCAACTTTGCACTCAGTCATGCGGGTGCTGTTGTTGAAATGAGATTGATCCCATATGATGAACCCAAAAAAAAAATTGTGGTCAGTGATAGGACCTGACAAGACTGAAGCCATTCAGCCTGAATTTCTTTTTCTTTTTTTTTTTTTTCTTTTTTCTTTTTGGTTTTTCGAGACAGGGTTCCTCTGTGGCTTTGGAGCCTGTCCTGGAACTAGCTCTGTAGACCAGGCTGGTCTCGAACTCACAGAGACCGCCTGCCTCTGCCTCCTGAGTGCTGGGATTAAAGGCGTGCGCCACCACCGCCCGGCCCAGCCTGATTTTCTTAACAGTGCTCTCAACAGGCAGGCTGTAGAGTCAACACAAAGAGGTGGTTCCCTTCCCAGCCTATGCTCTCTTGCTTCATTCCCTTTCCTAGTTGTCTTAATCTGTGTTCTGTTGATGTGAAGAGACACCATGACCGTGGCAACTTTTATTAAAACAAAAACATTTAATTGGGGCTTGCGTACCATTTCAGAGACTTAGTCCTCATGACTGGAAACACGGTGGCACACAGGCAGACATGGTGCTGAAGAGGCAGCTGAGCGTTCTCCACCTGTCTCTGCAGGCAGCAGGAACGGAGAGTGAACCCCTGGGCCTGGCTTGAGCTTCTGAAAGGTCAAAGCCCACCTCTAGTGACACACTTCCTCCAACAAGGTCATACCTCCGATTGCCACTCCCTGATGACTGTCAGCCTTGGGAGGGGGACATTCTTTTTCAAACCACTACAGCAGTCAAAAGTGCTAGCTATGACTTCAGTTCCAGTCCTGATCTCACCATGGTGCCTTCTGCCCGGGCTGAGTTTCACCAGGTGGCAGCAGTAACATGGTGTGTGATGAGAGTATATTTCTACATTCTCTTTGACTCTGTCCCACGGCTTTCTTATTCATTTCACTTAGATGTGTCTGTCTACTGTGGCTTATGTTGACGCTTCTTCTCCATGGACTCTAACTGCAGAATAAGGTGGAAGAAGAGTTGGGTACCTATGTATTACCTCCTGAGCTCACACTAGACCTCACTAATTCATCACAGAGTCTCCTCCAAATTTGATGGGACTTCCTGATCTTCCGCAAAGGTCAGAACCAAGCAGCCATCCCCAATTACGTCAACATCTGCATGCTAGGTTGAACCTGTTTGCTCCCTTCGATTTAAGTTAAGGTCTTCTGTGTCTGCTTTCGGGCTGCGAAATCTCTCTGTCTCTTACTATTTATTGCATGCCGAGGTTTTTAAATCCACCCTTATCTAAGCTAGTCACAGTTCTCTGTGCAAAGAAACTGTGTAATCAGAGCAAGAATATTGACATGCCTTTTAATAGGAACCGTCCTTAAATGTAGCAGAAGATGTTGGTTCTTTAGATGGATTGTTTTTGATGTTAATAAATGGATGCTTGAAACTTGTAGTCTGCATGGAGAAAGGTGTGCTAATAACACCTTCTCTCCTTTACTGGACATTTGCAGGGTACGATATGGTGCCCTGAGCTAATCATGAACATGATGTCACTTAATTCTCACCAGCGTGCTAAGTAGGCGATACTGCCTTCCGTGTTACAGAAGATGTAAGTGGGGCGTGGAGAGGGTAATTTGTATATAAGTACGACAACCGCAGGTGGAATCTATAATAGAGCTCCATCCTTGCCAGGCTTTCAAGCTTCATTTCCCATTTCAGTCATATTCTTTCAGCTTAAAACCTTCTGCCAGCATAACCCCAAATACTCTGTCTCGTTGCCCAGTGATGCATTTTCAAGCAGCATCCAGAAGGGGAAGGCAAGCTGTATCCATTAATTCTCATGCCCAAATTCCTATGATTTCAATAGTGTCCCTGAATGCCTTACTCATCGATCCAGACGTGCATGAAGTCCCAAATGTATATAAGCCTCCTTTCCTCATTCAGCTGCCCCCTTCTAGGTACCGTCCCTCTTCTAAGTCGGTGCTTGGCTGCCAGCTATGACTTCCTCAGATGTAGTGTGGAGGACCCCTTCATCCTGTGATGGAAATCATTCCAGCAGAGCTCTGAGTGTATAAATGCAAGAAGCTTTTCTCATTCCCTTCCCTTCCTAACCCCCTCTCCATGCTTTTTAACAAACACATTTCAGGCTTAGATTCACACAGATGTAAAAAAGCCTGCGCAGTCATGTAGCCACAGCTTGCTAATTTTACTCATTTCTTTTAAATGTGCATTAACAACTTGACACTCCATTAATTACTATATTTCATATTCGGGGGCTCAACTTTCCTTTTTTTTCCTCTTAGAGGCCTGCTGAAAGTAAGACAATTACCTCTGCTAAAATTCCAATTGTTTCATATTAAATGAAACATATTAACATAAGTGTTATTTTATAGAGATAAGAGAATCCTTACTTTACCTATTTTGAAAAACATGTATGTATATATGTGTAATATGTATATATATACATTAACAAGGAGGCAATTAATGTTCTTTTTTGAGTTAAATAAAGGTATCCGTATACCAATAGGAGGCGGTGTCTATAGATGCCCCCATCCTTGAGGGCAAAAAAATAAAAATAAAATAAATAAAACTGTTCAGGTGGTGATGATTAATACTGTTATTTAATAATTTGGAAATTTAGAAATATTCTGCTACTATTACTTTGAGTTTGGTCATATAGAAACAAAAAGTCTAAAATGTATCCATAGTTCTCCAAAGTCATGCTTGACCACTAAATACATAGAGTGTAGCTAGAAAGCCAAGTCTTCTCCTAAAGTCATGGTGCACACCTTTAATCCCAGTACTCAGGAGGCAGAGGCAGACGGATCTCTGTGAGTTCAAGGCCAGCCTGGTCTGTACAGTGAGTTCCAGGCTGACTAAGGCTACAAAGAGAGACTGTGTATCAAAAAAAGTTAATTAATTAATTTAATTAAAACGTAAAAGGCAGGCGCCCTTGTCCTTGCCTTGTTCACCGGTGATTGCTGTTCAGAAGAGCTTCGTCTCTTTGTGCTGTGTGAAGACACCACAGTTGCCAACAGGAAGGGGAGTCATTTCTATTAAACTTACTTTGTCTTATTACCTCCTCCTTAATCTGTGGCGCTCCCCCTGCTCCTCTCCCCCCACCAGCTTTTCACTGCTCAAAGATCCCAGAATGGAAGGAAGCTCCATTATTAGCGGAACGACACTGTCTTTGTAATGTCCGTGTTCCTCGTTTTTCCATCTGGAATGGCACGGCCAGTCGTACTCTAGGCTTTCTCTGCTTTAGCTCCTTATTTGGTCTGTACCGTAAGTGTGTTCTACCCCCTGCAAAGAACCAAGATGGTCAAAGTTGTCGTTCAGAATCTGCCCAGGAAAGCACATACTTTCCTCTAGGTAAAGGCGAGGAGGGAAAGGAGTCTGAGATGAGCTGGGACAAGTGGCCTGCCCGTTTCCTGTGCCCCTTTCAAAGGGACACAATATAAAACTGAATGCTTCTTGAACAAAATGAGAAGACAGTAAAAGGGAAGATAACTTGGACACAAATTTGAAGTTGATAACCTTGAGTTGGAATGAGAAGGCGAAAATCCCACGTGAGTTTTAATAATAAAAAGCGTATTTTTGAACGCCTCTTTTTACAACGCCTTCATACCCTTTAGTTGGCTCAGACCCATAGCTGTTCCCTGTTGGTTTGGTGTCTGTATAACCAGAGGAAGATATTGCTGTGTACACCTTCTGCTTTAAGACTATACAGGCTTTTGGACTTTTTGAATATCAGCTCTTTGGTAGAATTCTCCATTTCCCAATAAAGCGATGAGGTGCTCGGCTGTTTTGTGTACTGGATAGAGAAGGGCTTATTTAGAAATCAGTTTGTTACTTCCTTGTCAGGGGCAAACATGTCTTTCTGGTTTGGTACGTACATGTCATTGCCCAGGGTTTCTTTTGAGTGGTGCTTGCGGTCTCCTGTGCTCACATACGTCTTTACTCAGTAACTTCTATACTCCGTCACATGTAGGAATTTATTATCTTGCATCTGTTTAAAAAAATAAAAAAAAAAACAGATGCATAAGCCATCATGTAGAGTGACCATCTAAGAAAGTTGAAAAGGTTTGGAGTAGTGGAACAGGTAGATAGGATGTTCTGGAGAATTTGCATGTCGCAAGGCCCTGCCATGCTGTCCCTGCCTGGCACATCACAGGAAACACAGAGAAGAGCTTGAGGACTTCCGTCCTGTTTGCTGTCAAGTCAAGCGAACTGACGTTGCGCTGGCAAGTCATTTCCAGATGGGACTATGTAGAAGCTCTTCCGGACCTTGAAAACTGTCAACATGAAGAATTAAGTAGGGGAAGGAAAGTAGAAGTAATTGAATCCATGATATAAGTGATACTGGGGGAGTTTCGAAGGCTTTCAGTGGTTTGGGGAGATGGCTGAGAGCCTTGCCGAGATGCCAAGAGTCTCAGAAACGAGGCAGAATCTCAACAGAGAAATTAATACAACAGGAATAGTAGGTGAAACTGAAAAATCCGTTTTGGGAAAAAGAACATTTGATCCGAGTGAGAGGTAAATGTAGGTGTAGGCTGGAAGGGGCTTGTGAGGCCGACCCGTGCCAGCTTCTAAACAAGGAAATGAAGAAATACGGTGCTATAGTTCTCCTGAGGAACACAACCAATAGAATGTCTGCCCACATGGATTTATTAGATATTTCAAGTCAGAGACCCTGGACCACAAAACTGGAAGGCTGAGATCAAACCCAAACAGTGACGCATGCCCAGATCATGGCTGAAGGCCTAGAAGCTTCTCCCATGGCTAGTGTGTACCTAATCTGAAGGTTAAAAGCTGAAGTCCGAGGCCTCGGGTGATGGAGTATTGGGAATATTGGTTCACTTACTGCAGAACAACCCAGCTTAGAGCAAAGACGGGTCCAGACTTTTGGCTTCTGTTCAGTCTGTGTTCCCAGCCTAGGGGATAGTGACATTTAGGCTTGAGGAGCATCCTCTCCCTCCATTGGCTGATAGACATGCCCATCATCTCTGTAAACACTCTCATAGACTTCCCCAGAAGTACGCTTTTAACAGGTCCCTAAGATGACCTCAATCCTGTAGTAAGCAGAGGGGAAAGCCCTTCTGTGTGGTGGAAAACTACAGAATCCATCACAAGCAAAGTAAAAAAATACTGTGAGCACATCGTGGGTCACAGAACTGAAAACCTCTAGGATGCAATAAGCTTGCAGATGTGAACTCTAGTACCAGACGTCTGTGTCTGACTCCTTTCCTCCTGCATTGTTCTCAGGAAAGCTCTTGTCTTCCTTTGCCTGCCACATCACTGTTTTAGATCCTCACCCATCCACAGCAGTTCTCGAAAGACCCCTGCTTTGTGTCATTGGATGTCTCCAAAGGAACTTCCCCTAAAGAGTGGTGCAGGGATTCTTATCTGAGGGGAATCTGGACTTGGGTACCCAACCCAAGTGCAGCCTTGTGATCGGACATTTCCCTCCCAACTGACGGAAGCCAAATAATCGACTCAGATGCTGAGTATTGTTTATACATACTCACTTGATAGCTCAGACTTGTTACTAGCTAACTCTTACACTTAAATTAACCCGTATTTCTATCTATACTTTGCCACGTGGCTTGGTGCCTTTTCTCAGTATTGTGATCTCTGCCTTTCCTGGTCATTCTCTGACTCTGCTTTTCTTCTTCCCAGAATTCTCCTAGTCTGGTTCTCAAACTCAACCTCTTCCTGCCCAGCTATTGGCCCATAAGCTTTTTATTAGCAAATGAAAGTAATACATATTCACAGTGTACAGAAAAATTGCTCCACAGCACAGCCTTCTGATGCTCCTTACACAGGGCGTAGAATTACTTCAGGACCATGTCCTCCACCTCACCTTCCAATTTTTCATTTGGGACATTCATAAAACAATGTTCTCCGCATGGGTTGGTGACAGCAGAGGCTGGAGCCTGGATGCCCTACTCAGCTACCGTCTGGGCCCAGATCCAGTCCTTTGAGATAGTCCACTCCAACATCTCCCCTCTCTACAAGAGGGAGCGCAGGCAGGATCACTGGGATGCTGGCAACAGCCGAATATCCGAGATGAGTCTCGGCAATGGTCCAGTGTTTGTGATGCTTCAGAAACCTCGAACCAGACCAGTGATTCGCTGCGTTGAATATTTGCATGCAAATCTGTGTGGACTGTTTATATGTACCAAGTTGGAGCTCCTCAGAGTTAGGTGCATAAAGTGTTTGGTTTGGAATTACCATATTAAACTATGATGATACTCTACCCTAGACCCAGTCAGCTTTCTCATCTTGGGCTTAGGAATCTGTATTTTCTTTATGTGCTCAGACAGGTGAATTTGGACATTGGATCAAATTGCCCTCCTATTTGAGGGAATGCACTAAACCAATTAGGCTCCGGGGGGAAAGTATATGTTAAGAAGCTAGTTTTAGGATATTCTTCAGTTGAAAGAAACCATTATTAATATTCAATGTATTCCTTACAGCTGGAATGCCCATGTAGCTTGTGAGCCAGGGGAGGTCACATTTGTTGTTTGCTATACGTTCTGTGGAAGGAACAGAATAGCAAACCTATGTGCATCCCCTGCTTTCGGCATGTTACAATCAATTGCATTTTATGTATACCATAACAGATAAATCTATTTACTAATATTATGTGTGTCACTGAACTACCACAACCTAAACAGACAAATGGCTCAATCAACGTATTTCTTCTTCTTGTCCATTCTTTTGGGGGGAAAAAAAATCCAAAAAAAAAAAAAAACAACAACAAAACCATGTTGGAAGAAATCAAATCTGACATAGGATAAACGTGAAAATTATAAATTATTCATATTATTTAATACATGTTTTTATTATGCCCTGTCATTAACCTTGAAGCTCACCTGAAATTTATTTTGTGTGTTATTACCTGATTGTGATGTAAATATTAGTGTGCTTCTTTGAAATGTTTTATTACTTTTACCATATCTGATATTCTATTTTTGAGAGTAAACGCACTATGCCAATACCATTGCGTACTTGATTTATCAAGAAAAAAAAAGTAGAGAGATTTTTATGCACATGCAAAAAATCGCAACAGTTGTGACGGGCATATTGTGAAGAGTGAATATGATACAGGGAAGGACAGATGGAGGGAGGGAGGGAGGGATGGAGGAAGAGAGGCAAGCATGCAGGCGGGGCAGGCCCGTTATTTACAATTATGATGCCCATAGTTTGGTATGTTTGCGTAGCCTTTCGCTCCCTTGTTATTTGACATTAGAAAGAGGAGAGAGGAACTGGCTGTACAGGTTGCTGTTTCCAGACTTCTCTAACCAGGCACAGCCCAGCCCTGTTTAAAAAGGAAAAGGAAAACACCCTAAGAAAGAATGATCTATTAGTATTCGGGTCAAGCCCTAAGGAAAATATCTCACCTGTGTCTGTATTGGTAAGGTTTTGTTGTTGTTGTTTGCTGGTAGTCAGATTCATTTACATTATTACTTTATTAGCATAAAAAGGGGGAGACTCCAGAGTAGCCATTGCTCGGTTCTTATCATGCAGCATGATAAGAACCTATCTTATCAGATGATAAGCTATCCCTAAGTTTCTTCAATCCATTGGCTTTCCCTATTTCAATTCACTTTGACAAAAGAAGTATGTTAGTGTGCATTCAACTAAGTTTGAAAAAAAAACTTCTCCCAAGGGTATGTCAAACTCTTGACAGATAGTTGAGTGTCATTTTTCATGGTTTAATATAGACTGTATTCATATTTATAAATGTAATTGCACTCCAAAGGAAATCAGTAATTTGTAAGCGATTATCTGTATTTTGAACTTCAGTGCCTTGCTTTTAATACATTTAAAACTCCTCTGCCTGGTGCTTAGAATTCCAAATGCATGAATTTGTTTGCTGTGAGACAGATAAGCATAGCATCTGCCTCACACCTGTGGTGCTGAGGATAAAGAGGGCCCAGCCAGCCAGGGCCAGCCAGGATCCTCCGGGAATGGTCAGTGCTCTGAGGTTTTTCTTCTCATCTAAATGTAAACTAAAATATGAACTCCTTCCTGTCGCTGCTCTTTCAGGGTCATGAGTCTCCAACTGGTAGTTCATTCCCTTGACTTTCTAGCTCTGTATCCTAGCTGCCACATAGTGAGAATGTTCTTTAACTTTCTCTTAGCACAAGCTACATAGGAGCAAAGTGTTCAGAGAGGAAAGGGAGCAAGCAGCTTGATGAGCTGCACATGTGTGTACACCCATGTAGAAACCATTTAGAACCAGGCGTGTGCAGCCTACTGGCCAACATAGCACTTTAAGTTTACTTAAGAGAGATTGATTTGCATGTTTGATTTGTAATTTGGACTTTTTTTCCAGCTTGAATTTTGTGTAAGTCAAAATGTTGGGCTCACCTGACACCAGACTAAGATGTAGAAGAGGTTTTGTTTTCTTTTTTTTTTATTTATTTATTAAAGATTTCTGTCTCCTCCCCATCACCGCCTCCCATTTCCCTCCCCCTCCCCCTCCCCCAATCAACTCCCCCTCTCTCATCAGCCCTAAGAGTAGTCAGGGTTCCCTGCCCTGTGGGGAGTCCAAGGACCTCCCACCTATTTCCAGGTCTAGTAAGGTGAACATCCAAACAGCCTAGGCTCCCACACAGCTAGTACGTGCAGTAGGATCAAAAACCCATTGCCATTGTTCTTGACTTCTCAGCAGTCCTCATTGTCCGCTATGTTCAGCAAGTCCGGTTTTATCCCATGCTTTTTCAGACCCAGTCCAGCTGGCCTTGGTGAGTTCCCGATAGAACATCCCCATTGTCTCAGTGTATGGGTGCACCCCTTGCGGTCCTGAGATCCTTGCTCATGCTCTCTCTCCTTCTGCTCCTGATTTGGACCTTGGGGTTTCAGTCCGGTGCTCCAATGTGGGACTCTGTCTCTGTCTCCTTTCATTGCCTGAAGAAGGCTAATATCCAGGAGGATGACTATATGTTTTTCTTAGGGTTCACCTTCTTATTTAGCTTCTCTAAGATCGCGAATTATAGGCTCAATGTCCTTTATTTATGGCTAGAAACCAATTATGAGGGAATACACCCCATGTTCCTCTTTTTGGGTCTGGCTTACCTCACTCAGGATAGTGTTTTCTATTTCCATCCATTTGCATGCAAAATTCAAGAAGTCATTGTTTTTTACTGCTGAGTAGTACTCTGTCGTGCCCCACCTTGTCCAGCAAGGAAAAAACGCAATACCAGGAGCTCTTCTTGCAGCAGTTTTCACGACTTTATTCACAATAATCTTTCTCCTTCTCCTTCTCTCTTTCCCTCTCTCTCCTCTCTTTACCCTCTCTCTCCGGGCAAACCTCTCCCAGCCCTTAAGTAGGCATGGGCTGCCAATCCCAGATTGCCAGGTGGGCACTGCCCATAGGCCCACGCATATGCAAGCAGCTGATGATCATTGCGTGATCATAGCATAGGTCAGGCCTTAGCCATCTCAGGAGTTGATTATACATCTCCATCAGGTGTGATACCACGCAGCTCGCTTCAGTACTCTAATGTGTATATATTCCATACTTTCTTCATCCATTCTTCCATTGAAGGGCATCTAGGTTGTTTCCAGGTTCTGGCTAATAATGCAGAATTCAGTGCCTAGATGGTTGTAGTCTTGTAGTCTTTTTTTTTTTTTTGGCCCCTGCTGCCTGATCATGACCCATGATGGCTGTTGACACTTTCATTGTTGGACTATGTTAGAATATTATTCTTGGAAAGTGTACAAGATAAGCCTAAAATTTCCTTAGCTCTCCATGAAAGGAACAAACCTACTTGCCTGCAGTGTCTCCTGGAATACCCATGGTAACAGCCAAGCTCCACTGTTGATTAAGCAGTGTTAGAAATAATTATTCTGTGTTTCCATCTGGCTTTCACTTGGTTTTTATTGATCATTTATTTAGAAGAGTTTGCCCACATGTTACTGTCTCTAGACCTATTTCTAAAGATGAATTGATCTGATTAGCTTGCCACTTCCTAATAGTGTTTGCCTCCAAAGAGAGATGCTCAGGCCAGGTGAGGTGAGGAATAGTCATCATAAGGAGTATGACGGCCCTGTTGATACTGCCTTGACTTGATTCGTATGGAAAATACATGATAGAGGCCAGGTCAACCTCAGTAAAGGTTGAGACAGCTGACCATTTCTGTTGGGACACGATAATTCTTTCACGCTTAGAAATGGATGGAAACATGGGGATCTATCATTCCTGTATAGAGTCCTGTGTCTCAGTCTGGACAGAACTGTATCATTATGCCTTTTATCAAGCAGATGACAACATGCTTTGCCATTCAAAGACCATTTAGTATGCCCATGGCAGAGCCATACAGGCTCTTACATGAGTATATATGGTATTTACAAAGACACATTTATAGACCTTATTGGAAACAGAGGGTTTCCAGCGCTCTGGTATTTGTTGGGAAGGCAGGCCAGGACATTGATGCACAATGGGCAGGAAATACTCCCTCCTACACGTAGGCCCAGATTTGAGTTTTGGAACATGGTGCAAAGGAGCTTTCCAGGTAGAACTTTATCTTAAGCTTCCCTAGTTTTGTTTTCTGAATTGATGTACTCACATCATAAATTGCTATTGTGGTTAATATTGTAATTAAGGCTCAATTATGTTTCAGGTATTAGCAGAATTGAGCCCACACTTCCACTGCTTTGCAATTTTTAAAGTGGTGATTATTATGGTGCTATTATTATAGGATGCGTGTTTTAAAGATGGCCCTCTGCTTCCTTTTTTTTTTTTTTTTGCATTCTTAATTGTTGTGCGTTTCCTAGGAGAAACGGGCAGGTGCCACAGAGGGGCGTCCAGCTGCTAAGGGGCAAGCCGCTTCTGTCTGTTAGACTTTAAGGTGACTTCTTTTCTCTGTGTTTTCAGCTGCTTGTAAAACTTAGCACTAAATATTGTCACAATTCATCCTTCTGACGGGTAGAAGGCTAAGATTGTCCCAATCCCTTCAGCGACCCTCACAAAACACTACCCAGGAGCTAAGTGAGACTAGAGAGTTTCCTTTTCTGATTCTAGAAGCCAGCAGTTCAAGATGAGGGTGTTGGCAGGGTCTGCTTTTTGGGTTAGCCGGAAGCGCTGCCTTCTATGCTGTTAGCTTCCGACAGTGCGCTGGCAACTTTTGACACTCCGTGGATCCTACATATGTCACCTACTTTTATCACTGCACAGAACACGTTTCTCCTAGTTACAAGAACACCATCCTGTTGAGCTCTGATAACTTCTCTTAACCCGGTTGGCTTCAAAGACCCTATTTCCCAATAAGACAACAACCGCTGTTAGAAAGGGCAGAAGGAGGGCATGATGCAAGCCATAAATCTTTTAATCCAACTTCCTCGTGAATGAAAGAGACAGAATTCAATCTCCAGCCCATATGACTGAGTTCTGAAGGTTTGAACAACCCTTCTACCATACATGAGACAGATGTATTCATATCCAAGGACTGCGTATGTCCTCATCCAGCCATGGACAGACAGGAACATCAACACCCTGTGTACACAGGACTGACTTGGTATCATCTCCTGGTAACAATGCTAGCTGATTTTATTCTGTGGGATGAGAGCATTTATATATACTTGCTTTGTTCTGTGTGCAGTGGGCATTTGGATAGTGTTCTTTTAGTGTAACTGGGAATAGGATCTTGACCTCAGCACTGATATGTATAATTCTGATTTCATTGTACGATATTTAAAAGCATCCTTTGCATACTGTTTCTAAGGTGGCACATCTCCAAACACTACCAAAGGCCTCCCGAGGGGCAGAGCCAGCTTGCTTAGAACCCTGGACTTCGGAAGGGCGGGATACTGTGGGATACTGTGGCTGAACTGGGCTCTCATGACGCTTATGCATTTCCTTGGATTTCACATCTGTTCTGAGTGAGTGCCTTGGGTGTGAAGAAGCCTTCTCGGGCTCTGAGACCACGCATGGGCATGGGAAGGTGAGACTCAGCGAATATGGAGACTAAGTAAAGAAAAACCCTATGACACTTGTGTTGAACAACTTGATTTCTTTAAGGCAGGCACTGTTTGGGATGAATGGAAGCTACAGGCCTCTTCTCTGACCAGTAAGGGACCATTCTTGCTTTCAGTAAAAATAAAATGAGTCACATAATTCATTTGGGATATATTTGCCGTTACCATCAATGTGTCCTTGTCCTTAGGTGAAGGGCGTGGTTATCCTGACCACACCTACAGGACAGTTTGTGAAGGGAGGGATGGTTTACATTGAGAAGCCACAGCTGTTTGCAGCTGGCTTTTGGAGTGTGGCTGGGAAGTTCTGAGTGGAGTCTATCATCAGATTTACGCTGTTTTTCTACTGCTCAAGAAGGTGGTAGAGTGTTTTTCTCTTAGGGTGGAGTGTGCCTTCAAAGGTGATTGTGTTGCGAAAACCCTTTCCCGAGTCATGTCCAGTCGTCTACATGGTACACAATGGTGTTGTGTCCTTACACCAGCCAGTGTGTTGCCCCTGGCAACAACTGCTAATGTGGTTTTGTGGACTGATCATAACTAAAAAGACTGAAGCCAGAATGTAGAAGTTGAGCTGTGAAGATTTCCAACTAGAGTATCAGTGCGGTACAGGGCAGGTTTACACCCTGAGAACCAAGGTCAAGGTACCAATGGCCTGGAAGGAAAGCCTGGGGATGGAACTCAGTTGGTAAAGTATCCCTCATTCAATACTAAAGACCTGAGTTTAATCCCAGCACTTACATAAAAGCTAGATTTAATGGCACAATTCCTGTCGTCCCAGCACTTGGGAGGTAGAGTCAAGTGGACTTCTGGGGCTCAGTAGCCAAGAAGTCCAGCCTAATAATCAGTAAATTTCAGGTTCAGTGAGACCCTGTCTGCAAATAGATATTGATCGATGGTTCCTGAGGAGGAATGACCCCGCAGTTGACTTCTGCCCTCCACCTGTCTGTGCATTCATACATGTGTCCACTCACCCAGACACACACACCACAGGAAAAAAGGAGGAAATGCCTTTATTATCTTACTAACATTCCTGAACTGCAAAGGCCAAGATCTCCAGGTGAGTCTTAATACGCCTTTCAGAGCTCAGAGAACATAGACAGCTTCAAGTTTCCTGCCACTCTGCTCCCCCAGACTGGGAGGGGAAAGTGGGGTCTCCATGCTGCGCAGACATCCCGAGGTGTGGTGGGAATTCTTTGGTAGGAATTCCTAAGCCAGTTTGTTAAATACCCTGGAGGTGGAGGCAGCTGAAGAAATAATAAGGCCCAGTGCACCAGCCTGAAGCTCAAGACATTAAATTGGGGTATAGTGCTTTGAATAAAAATCTAACCCCTGCCTGCCAGAAACCCCTCTGAATACCTGGCCATGCATGCCCGGATGTGTTTCCCCTTTTATACAATTCCTCATGGAGATGACCTGATTTCCTGTCTCAGCCCACTTCAGAAAGCATGGTAAGAAATCATCGTTACCCAGCCATATTCTCCATGACAGTTGTGTTTTCATTGTGTGGCAGCTGGTGTACCCTATCCCCACCTTCACATAATAATTAGATAATATAAAGTTCTAAACTGTTAGGTGAATAAATTCCCATACATCAGTGCCGTGTGATATTAGGAACACATTGTATGTGTGATTTTTCCATGACCGCAGTAGTGAGCAGAGGTTTCTTTCAGGGGGGACACTGGGTATTTGATTCAGTGTCATTTCCATGACAGCAGCCTGTGATCCTTTCCCACACTCTGTTCACGCTCAAGAAGTATCTCTGGTGGATTCTGCCTTGCCTCTGTCCTTTCCCAGCAGGGAGTTGAGCTGCTCGCCATAAACCACGGGTACATCCCGGGTAGAGTTGGTCAGTGTGACCCAGGTAGCAGCTGGGTGACATCAGTTGATATTAGTCACCGTCAGGTAGGCACAGCGGATTCTAACCAGCGGATTCTAACCAAAGTCATCCAGAGAGAGAGAGAGCACGCGTGTGGGTGACAGCCACTGTCCTTGTCTGCTTTCTGTTGCCGTGGCAAACACCGTGACCGAAAGCAACTTCAAAGGGAAGTATTTATCTCCTATTATCCTTCCAGGTAGCAGTTTATCACCCCCAGAAACCAGAAGAGAAACTCACTAAAGTCGAGGTCATAGAGTTTACTGGCGTGCTCCAGGCTAAACTTAGCTACCTTTCCCATACATCCCAGGATCATCTGCTCAAGAGTGGCCTTGCCCACAGTGAGCTAGACCCTCCCACATCAATCAACAATCAAAAAAAAAAAAAAAAGCCCCATAGATGTCGCCTGCAAGCCAGCCTCTTGGAGTCATTTCTTCAACTGAGGTTCCCACCTCGGACATGTCTCTAACTCCCGCATGGCAGCGCCTCAGTACCTGAACTTGAGACTGACCCCAGGCCAGGAGCTTTTTCTTCCTGAACTGCATCCAGGTCATTGTCATCACCTAAGGGCTCCACAGCAAATGACCCTGCACTGTGTGGGGGAACGGCTGTCTCCAGGAGTCATTTCTGTTACGGAGGAACAGAAGTCTGCAGACCGTCGTCTCCTGCTCACCAGCTGTGTTCATCCTTTCTCAGTTTGTCTGAGATTTTCATAACGTGGATACGGTATGTTTTGATCAGCTCCATACACCCCACTCTCTCCCTTCTGTCTCTTCCCATACCTCACCACCTCTTTTCCCTTCTAATAATACGGATTACTACTTTTGTTTCGAAAGCCGCTAAGTCCACTTAGCGCTGCCAGTACCTGCATGGGCGTGGGACCGTCCTTTGGAGCGTAGACAGCCTATCGGGGACCACATCTAAAGAAAACTGGTTCTTCCTCATCCCAGCAACCAACAGTTGCCAACAGCTCCTCAGCTATGGGTGGGATTTTGTGAGCCCCTCCCCCATCCACACTGGCATTTTGGCTGACTTGATATTGTGCGACTCTGGTTAATGTAGTCAGCTTCTGTTGAGATCTTAGGAGCAATAGCCCTGTCATGATCAAGAACCACAACTGTCCTCTGCCTCTTGCAATTTTTCTTCTGAGGTTTTTTTTTTTTTTTTTTTTGAGTGGAATGTTGTGATATAAATGTCCCATTTAAGTGTTAGGCATTCCCCATCTCTTTTTTTTTTTGTTTTGTTTTTTTGTTTTGTTTTGTTTTTCGAGATAGGGTTTCTCTGTGGTTTTGGAGCCTGTCCTGGAACTAGCTCTTGTAGACCAGGCTGGTCTCGAACTCACAGAGATCCGCCTGCCTCTGCCTCCGAGTGCTGGGATTAAGGGCGTGCGCCACCACTGCCCGGCCTTCCCCATCTCTTATACGCTGTGCTTTAACCAATTCTGAGCCTCTATAGTTATCACCCTCTGCTATAAAAAGAAGCCCCTGTAGAGAGAGAGTTGTTAGGGCCACTAATCCGTGGTTATAAACGTAATCTTTTAGGGACACGTTAATACTGTGTCGTAATCAGTTCTTCCCTTGGGTTCATGACCTACGCAGGCACAGGTTCCTGACTCAGGTAACATTGCAAAGCGTGAGTTCCATCTTGTGAAGTGGGCCTTAAATATAATCAGAAAGATACTGGTGACTCTGAAATCATCCATGCCACTCTTAGGCCCGTGGCGATCCCTTGCTAGACCAGTCTTTATTGTGGCTTTCCGAATTTACGTCTGGGTGCAGACTGTGCCCAGATGTGCCAATTCCTTTTCTTTTCCAGTAGCATGCACAGGACCTGCTGGCACTGTGAAGGCTAGCCAGTATGCATGAAGCTCCCAGGTCAAAACCAGCATGTTTATCTCCAGGTCCTGTCAATCATCCATCAAATCCTAGAGGGTAACCAATAGCCTGTATTGTTTGGGGGGGGGAGGGGGAGGAAGGGAGATGTGTCCTTGATACTTCTGCCTAAGAACTGGCACTGAGCATTTTATTTGATAGCCTCTGGCTTCTGAGCGAGGCATAGTCCCTGTATAGGAATTAAACTTCATTTAAACTCTTTTCCTGTATGTATGTGCTTCAGGAAGCTTCTGTAATAGTACATTTCTGTACAGGCATCATAGATGTTTAGTGTTTGTGACCACACCCCACACCCTGCCTTTCCACTCCCACTCCTGTTACTTCTTCCTATCTCTATATTCCTCAACCCCCTTTATATCACCTCTGCTCTTGGAATGGCTTAGATCAAGAAAAGAAATGACAAACATTGACATGGACCTAGGGAAAGGGGGACAGTGATTCGTGGCAGGTGGAAGGGCAGGCTGGTGCAGCCACTGTATAGATTGGTGTGGATGTTCCTCCAAAAGCTAGAAAGAAGTCTACCCCATGATGCATCGGTACCCTCCTAGGCGTGTTCCCAAAGACTGTGTCTCCTCCTACAGAGACGCTTGCTCATCTGCGCTCCTTCCTGCCCCATCACAATAGTGGACTGATGAATGGAAAGTACGTGTGACACATAATCTCAATGAAATATTATTCAAGTATAAAAAATGAAGTCATGGAATTCGCAGGTGAATGGATAGACCTGAAAGTCATCATTTTGAGTGAGGTCGCCCAAATTCAGACAAATGCCAGATGCCCCCTCTCCTACGTAGATACTAGCTCTCAACTTTCAGATAGATGTGTTTAAATTAAGTACTGGGAGGTGTCAGGAAATTAGGTATGTTCTTGAAGCAATTTCTCATTTGTCCAAACCTATCTTTCTGGTCTTTAGCATGATATTAAGACAGCACCTCTTCCAGGGAGTTGTACACAGGCAGAATGCTCCATAAAGTGTTCACGTGTTTTCCCAGACAGTTCACAGGCTTTAGAACAGAATGCACGTGTGTCTTGATAACTTCTAGATAGCCATTGGTAGTGACCAGATGAGTACATTCTGCGATTCTTGGAGGCAGCATTCCCTCAGCATCTGCATACATACTGGTTACATGGATACACTCCCTCTGGGACCTCCCTGGGGTTACTCAGGTTGTCCTGGGACTATGGAT
The DNA here is from genome assembly GCF_014885135.2 of Alexandromys fortis. Taxonomy (NCBI): domain Eukaryota; kingdom Metazoa; phylum Chordata; class Mammalia; order Rodentia; family Cricetidae; genus Alexandromys; species Alexandromys fortis. The sequence continues at coordinate 4,488,177 of NW_026068003.1, forward strand.
TGGCCTACAGATACATTCCTGTCTAGTTCCCTCTGACTATACACCCTGTCACCTGTGTAATGCCGGGTCCCTCTTCATCTTCCTCTGAGGTTGGTGGCTTATATTGTTGATGTTTTAAAGAGTACTGCATCTATCTGCTCAAGGTTATTTCTTCGTTTCAACCCTGCCTTTTCAGGTCTCTGAAGAAGCAACAGTTAAATCTCTTAGCAGTAGTCTCTCCCTCTCTGTGGATTTCCGCATCTCCCCCTTTATTTGAAAAGTGTGGATCAGACCATTCTTTTTAATTTCTGCTTAGTTCTCAATAGTACAGGCATTACTCAATTTATTTAGTTGTTCTCTTATTAATTGGCAGTGAACCTGGCGTTGGTCCTGCTTTATTCTGACTCATGCTGTTTTGAGCTCCTCTGTAATATCAGCAAGTACTTCAATCCCAGTGAAGGCAGCCAGTTTTAAATATCTGTCCGTTTAAACTCCCCTCTGCTATAATATGTTGGGCAGGAGACTTTCAGTGGTAGTTGATTGGTAAGTTTAGAGATTCCGAACCCGCCTTCCTAGGCAGAGTACTGGGTGTGAGGTTCTGCATTACAGATCTGAGGCAAGTCGAGGAACCATGTGTTTGATCACAGTTATCGTTACTTGTCTAGACACCTTGTGTATCAGCCAGCTGTTCAGTATGGGTGATGAACAGAGGCAGTTGCAAGCATGACTAGGGGGCTGTCTGTGCCCTGTGGATGCTTGCCTTCATAAAGCCATGCTTTGATATTTTCTTGCTTTTAATCTCTCTGAACTTTATTTTTATTTCAAATTAGTAGCAACAACCCACTAAGAATTACCCTTCAGAACGATGGTGCTCAACCTTCCTAATGCTGTGACCCTTTAATACAGTTCCTCATGTTGTGGTGACCCGTGACCATAAAAATCACTTCATTGCTACTTCATAACTGTCAGTTTTCTACTCATATGAATTGTACTGCAAATAGCGGATATGCATGATATATCTGTTACCCACAAAGGGGATTGAACTGCTGCTTTAGAGCCCCAGAATGTTCTAGACAGAGGGACTCCCACTCGAGCCTGGGAGAATATTGCTTGGCTTCCCGTTAGCACCGGTGTTGCTCTTTTGGCAGTGACTGGGTATTAGAGAATGCCAGTGGGCTTCCGCACGCTAGCATTCTCTGCCTGACCGTCTGGTGGATGGTGGGGTGAGCTGCCTAAAAGAGCATCTCGGTGTTCACAATGATGCTCTTCCAGTCCCTGCTCCTCGTTTAAAATGTTCCTGATGAAACTTCAGACACGAAGAGTGTGAGCTGGATTGGGAAGGTCAGAAAAGCCGGCAGTGACAGGCTTTGAGATGGTAGAGTAAGTGATTCCGAATTAAGTATCAGCTCAACAGAAATAGGTATTTTTAGGAGGTTTATGCTATACTGATAATTATGAAGAAGAAGGGAGAAGAAAGAGAACGTTTGAGATTCTGTAGTTGTGACATTTCTGTTTCTCTGTGGTGTTAAATCTTAGCCCCAGACTTTGAATGGATGCATCAGAACCTAAAATCCATTGAAGCTGTCCCCATTTGCTGTTAGATTCCTCTCAGTTTCATTCAGAAATGGGACATGGAACTGATTGCTCCTGACATCAGTACCTAGTGTGGCAGAGCTTGCATTTAGTTTTTCATTTTTATTTACTTTTTTCCCAATGGCTCATTTTTATTTTTTCAATTGTAGTAAATTGTAATATAAGATTTACCATCTCAATTATGGTTTCATCATTTCAGTTAAGCATGCAGTTCAGGGATGTTCACTCTATGCAGAATATCCACCCATTTCCAGAACTTTGTTCTCATGTCTAACCGGAGCTCTATCTCCGGGGGACACCAACTTCCCAGTCCCTCCCCACAAGCTTTAGGTGGCGTCCCCTTAGCCTTCTGCCTCTCTGGATTCAACTGTTCTGAGATTATCGTCAAAGTGGTGGGGAACTTGCATGTCCTAATGATGTCTTTTCTTCACCGCCAGATGTTATTCCTGCGGTTCTGTAACCCAGCGCTAGTCTCTGGTGAGGTGGTCTCTCTCTAAGACAGTGCTGCACCCTGCCCGGCATGGAGCACTGTTTCCCTCTCCAGTTCTCATAGGTGGCTTTGCACGGTGTCTCTTTATGACTGAATTCATAGGGACTCAGCAAATATGCCCATCAGATCTGATGTGGTCTATCACAAAGACACCGTCTTTTCTTTAACTCTGTGTCCTTTCAGTGTTGGGGAGTTTGGGTCATCTGACTCGTGGCACTCACAGATGACAAGTGAGAGGAGCAGTAGAGGCACCCCCCGCCGTGACATGGCTCTGGTCCTCAGAGCAGGTGCCTAAGGAGACTGCTGTCCAGCATGGTGTCCCTAGACCCAACCATTAGTTACTCCTCCTCCTTCCAGAGCTAAGGAACCAAAATCAGACCTGCTCTTTTTCAGTTTTTCTTTATCCATTTTTTCCCTTATTTTAATCGTTTCTGTGTCTTCTAGAAGGGCTGTTACGAGCCTAGCACGGGGTTTTAAATTATCCCAAAAACAAATTCCTTCCTGGGTCCTACCTTAGTTTTGCTCCCTTCTTTTGAGAAAATCTCTACTCGTGGGTGGCATTCACCTAGCTGTACCTGTTCACTTCATTTCTAAGCCCCTGCACACACATGTGTGGCACATCCGGTATTGTGATGCGTGCAGCATTGTGGGGCATGCTGCTTTGCAAATCGAATGTTCTCGCGGTGTATTTAATTTGCACATTGGCTTTCCCCATTGACAGTGTACATTCAGGAACTTTCAATGAAGATTGATTGCTTCCTTTCCCTCCTCGGTGGGTTGTTTTGTTAATTCTCTGACACATTATGTAGAACAAGGGCTTTTTGCTTTATATAAACAACACCGAGGAGCAGGTACACATGTATTTGCCTCTGCACTTACAGGGCCTGTAGGAGAGCATTGATTTGCCTAAGTAAAAAGCTTCAGTGAGTAATGAAATGGCCATCATTAGAAAAAGATGAGGGAAAGTCTTTATTCTAAATGGCTATCAGAGCAATATTAAGTGAAATTAGAAACATCCATCCAGTGGCTGAAAGCTAAGAAAGTCCACGAATTCAGATTAGCAATAGTGTAAGAAATTGTGTGTGTACGTGCTTGTGCATGTGTGCGTGTGTGTGTGTGTGTGTGAAAGAGATGACATAGTGTTGTGCCCAGATTACGACCCCCAGAGAGAGACCACCAGAGAGGCCCAGACTGTAATAAGCAAGTTTTAATCAGCATAATACAAACATGATTGGAACTCCTCTCCGTCCCCGTTACAACAAGGTAGAGAGGAGTTGTATCTCCTCTGTGGGGTAAGCTTTTAAAGGCATGACTACAAAGAGAATCTTTGAAGCTGCTTTGGCACAGGTACAAGGACTTTTGCTCCCTCCCATTCTGTTAAGTTAGCTTTTTCTTTGTTTTTAGAGCAAGGCCACTGTTCTTGAGTTAGGCCATCTTTATCAGCCTGTACCAGGTGGCTGGCTGGGCTGAGCTAAGTGACCTTGTGCTGGGAATCTGGGTGGGAGAGGGGAAGGCCACTATCTTCCTGGGAAAGCCCTCTGCTAGGAAATTTCTTCTTGCCCCTTTGAGAATAAGGGGTGAGGGTCCCACAATAGATGTACATGCAGGTGTATGTGGAAGCCAGAGTCTGACTGATTTCTACATTGTCTTTTGAGGAAGGTCTCTCACTCTCACTGAACCAGAGGCTCACTAACTGACTGGACCAGTAGACTGCCTATCTGTGTCTCCAGGCACTGGAGTTACAGATGCCCACAACCTGGTTCTGCGTTTACATGGTTGCTAGGCATTCAAATTCACATCCGCACGCTTCCAGGGCAGGCACAGTACTAACTGGTCCTATCCCAGGCCTTCTTCCCCACCCTTAGTGGAAGTGTAAGACGTGTATATTGTTCTCAAAGGATGCTTTGAGCCACTTGCAGGGGCCAGTTTTGTAGCCCACACCTTTTCATCCTGGCATGTATTGAGTCCTACCCATTCTGGTATTCTAAGCCCCTGAAGATTCCCATGAAAACCCTGACTGTAAGACCAGGACTGAATGTATGTGTTTAAAAAGTGTGTTTGTTAGCTTTTCCTCCTCCTATCTGAATTAGTAAGGAAGTGTCAAGTTTAAGTTCCTGGTTACTGCGAATCCACTGCCGCTGATGTAATAAGCCAGTCAAACCAAATCAACAAGTCCAGAGCACAGCATTCCTAGGTGGCCCCATGGGAACTTGAGGAGACCATGTGTTTCTTCTCTGGGGGCAGTTTAAATACCCTGTGGGAATGGTATTGAGCATCTCTATGGAAGGAAGGATCATCCTTGGTGGACTTTCTCAGGGGCATCGTCTGGACTGAGGCAGCTTCAGGGGTGGGGGTTTGGATTGGAGCCTCCTTCCTCTTTGGGTATATGGATGCCAGAGGCTGAAGTGAAGCCTTCACCCAAACCTTCCAGACTCTTGGGGTATATGGATGCCAGGGCTTGTGAAGACGCTTCCACCCAAACAGAGAGGAAGGGTTTAATAGCTTTCAGTTCATCCTGGCATGGAGGGCGTTGTAGAACAAAGCAGTTCTCCTTCATGGCATCCAGGAAGCAGAGAGAAGGGCAGACCTATGCTGTGCTCAATGTCCTCTTTGGTCTTTTGGTTCTGTCTGAATTCTCCCACTTATAGGACTGTGCTGTATTCAGAGCAGGTATTTTCCCCGTTCTTAATCCTCTCTGAAGCGGACTCATGCATGAACAGGTTACTTTACTAGTCTGCTAGATGCTTCTAAATCCTGTTGTGTTGATATTAAAATCAAGCATTAAAAAGGGCTATGAGTGCCTAGTTTTATGGTGAAGACATCCAAGTCCAAGTGGAGAGAAGGGGTGGGCATGAGTTGTTGCCCTGCCTGGCCTTGGGCAGCATGGCAGGATGTGGGAAGCCTTGTTGGAAGGTGCGTCCACAGTCTCACAATCTCCCCTCCTGCAAGCATCTCTCTGCAGCAGTTGGTTCCTGTGAGTTGGAGCAGCAAGAAAATGTCTCTAAATGCAGAAATAAAATACATTTCCTGTCGTGTGTGTTGTGGGGTTGGGGGTTGGGGGTTGGGGCGGGGGGTGGGTAACCACTGCAGTCACCAAATACACACTGGCTGCTTGCTTGGCCCTGGCACCCCTACTCCCGGCCCCCCAGCTCTCCCCCACACGTCCAGTGCTCAGAGAGGTCGCAAATTGAACCTATTTTAAGGGGCGTCCACCTGACATCCAAAGGTGGCTCAGGAGCATTCTGTTATAGGTGTTCTCGATTGGTCAGGGCTCCCCATCTTATGATGCCCAAGAATGGACTCGCTCGAGAGTGTGGCTGGGACTCAACAGAACTCAAGCGCTGGAGACGTCACCGGGTGTCTTGTGCATGTTTCCTCAGACATAATTTGCATAAAACATTTTCCTTTGTGTTTGTGTGTCATTTGTGTTTATAAGCTACAGAATAACTTCACGTGTCTTTCTCGGGAGCACTGTCCAGATTTTAATTTGAAGGGATCTCCTCTCTCACTGGCCTGTACTTTATTAGTCAGGCTGTGCTGGGCTAACCAGTGAGTCCAAGGACCTGCCTGTCTCTGCTCGCTCCACACCGGGGTTATAGGCATGCCCCAATGCCCGTGACAACTTTGACACAGAGTCCGGTGATCAAACTTGGTCCTAATACTTGTGCCCCGAGCAGCTTTCCAGCTGAGCCAACCCTCCTCCCATTGTATCTTACGGAGATCCTGAGTGTTGGCATCAGGCTTTTCACGAGTAGTGGATAACCATCTGCATTGCTTATCTTTGCTCACAACTCACGGCTGGGAGTAAGGAAGGAGTCACAACTGGTGATGCGCCTGTATGAATTTTACTTCGCTTAATTGCCATTTCCTAGTCTCCCGGTGTCACCCGCAGGCCATTATGGGGTTAAGAATACATATGAGAAGTAAGGAGTGAAGCCTGGTGGGAAATTGGGGCGGGTAAGTTACAACCTGAGCTTTGGGCTCCTTGCGTTTCCAGGTGGGAGACATATTGCCAATTCCTAGTTGGTGCCGAATGATGGATAGCCTTTTATTTGTGGTGAGCGTTGCACTCTGTGTTGTCATGGAAAGTCTATTGAATTTATAGGCCCATTTATCCAAAATGATTTTCCAGACTTTCATTTCACGGTGAATCATGTGGCTGTTGCTTCCAAGCACAAAGCGATTCCGACAAAGTTTCACTTTGCGAGGAGCACAGACACCAGTGGTTTTCCTGTTTCTGCAGAACAAACGTGTTCCACGCGCACCCGGGGATCTTCCCTGTCCTCTGTGCTCGGAGTGGGGCGAGCTGACCATGTGTCTTCAAGGAAGTGATAGCTTCTTCTTGTTTGGGTTTGCTTTTTTTTTTCAGTAAGTTCTAAAAAGTTGAACTCGAGGCAATCCTCCTGCCTCAGCCTCTCAAGCACTGGTGGTACTGGTGTGTGCCACCTTGTCTATTTTTTATTGTTATTTTTGTTTTAATTCTTTTTTTAAAATGCTTTTATTTATTTAATGACCCTGTCTCTGTAGGGAGATTGTGGGCAGACACAAGGTATGTTCTCCTTTGCATTTCCTTAGCTGCATCGTGCCCTAACCCCTTATCAGATATTCTGTTGGCTCTGTAGAACTCCTGCTGGCCTTAAACTTGAGGCAATCCTCCTGCCTCAGCCTCCCTAGTGCTGGGGTTGTAGGTGTGGATTCTGCAGGGACAGACTTTGCTCACCCTGGTCTCGACAGCACAACTGCTTTGGTAAATACTGAAGCATCATATACACAGAGGACAGTCCATAAATAATAGGCATGCAAGTGAGGTCTTTCTGGTAGCTAATAGTCAGAGAACTTAACTCGCTGTGTGTCTTTCTGAGGTTTTGCCCTAGGGGGAGCCACTGTGGTGCCTTTGAGATGTGTGAGGTTTCCTCTCCTTCCTTTTGTGTGTACACACGTGTGTGTGTGTGTGTGTGTGTGTGTGTGTGTGTGTGTGTGTGTGGAGGGTTCGGCTCTGCTTGTGAGATCTGTCCATTACTATGGCTGGAGTGAAGCTTTCGCTGTTTATCCATTACACCCTTGGTTCTTGGATGTGTGAGTTCTTATCTAAGAACGGTGGAAGGTAGCTCTTCCCCTGAGTTATTTGCATTTTCTCTCCTCCTTCCTCTTAGACTGAATTTAAAGCAGCGAACACTGTGACTTGCAGCGTATAAGTCATGAGAGAAGGTGCTTTACCTGACTAATTTTGTTTGCTCTTCCCTGTAGCTTGCTGCTGTAGTTTTTCTTGAGGGTACTCGTGGGAATGTCAGTAGCTTCCCTCCTCCCTGTCACGCAGCTCTTACCTGGGAGAGCTATAGATTATTGTCACCTTCCCTAAATGTGTGATGAGGGGTTAGCGTCTGATCCAACTCAGAATGTGCTATTCCGAATCCGCCTCATTGCTTTCCAGTCTTTCTCTGAGCTTGAGGTAAAAACTTCATGAATCATGTGTAGCAAATTCCTGGGAAATGCAGCTTCTTTTTTCTTCGAGGATGCAGGTTCTTCTCCATCAGAGGAGAAATGCAAAGACTTGTCCCTGGACCAGGAGTTGTGAGGATGTCTGTAACAGAGTAAAGAAGTTACAGAGTCAATTGGCAGTAGACACTATTGTCCCACCTCCTGCTCTGCTGTCCCTTGGACTTAGTCTGCACTTTGGGATCATCTGCTCCAAACACTAGAACTCCAGCTACAAAGGAGCTGGGGACAGTTCATGGCAGAAAGGAGTTGCTGAAGACCAGGGTGTCGTGTGCCAAGCCGTGCGGTATTAAGCAGGCCTTCAGAACATTTATATGGACATTCATTTGAATGTCGCTTTACCCACAGAGATGCTGTGGGCAAAAATTCCCCTTCAGAATTTAGTTCTCCTAAAAATCCTCTTTCGATGAAGGCTGCTTGAGCCCACACCTTTTGGCATGACTTCCTGGGAGGTTGGCTGGCATGTGGAAAGAATCAATCTCACCATCATTGACACATCGCTTCTGCTCGTAGAGATTTATGGGAAAATAAGAGCTGTCTCTTTTATTCTGACTTTTCCAAAGCATTGCTTAGCGAATCTTCAAGCTGCGAATGGCCTCCGATTTTCAAATAGGAACCCTGAGTGGAGGATCTCATGAGGCCCTAGCCAGCTTTATGGATTCATGAGTAGTTAAAGGATGCTGCTGGGGGAGAAAGATTTTCTTCAGTGACGTAGCCACTAGTAAGCTTCCGTTTTCCTGTGAATAACCCCACACCTATGCCTCTAAAGTAACTTTAATTAAACTAATTGGATCACCAAGCAGGGGCATGAGAGTTAGTAGGTAGAATACTTTGAAAGAGGAGGGGAATCAGCAAGAAACGAGAAACGAGAGGGCAGTGGGGGCGGATATGATCTGAGTTATTACATACACATGAAATTTCATAGTGAAATTCATATTTTACATAACTGATGTATGCAAAAAATAGATAAATGAGAACACAATATTCAGTCAGCAAGTGAGCTCTGATGCCACACCGAGCACCCAGTTTTCTCTCTGGCACTAAAGGGGATCTGGGTCGTGACTGGAGATGTGTTCCCCTTAGAGGAGCCTGATTCTGGGGAATGCAGATGTGCTGGTCAAGTCACTGGATCAGACTGCTTTCATCATGTGATATGTCCAGGTCCATGTGGTTTAGTCTTGAGTTTGATGTCGCAGTCCTATATCTGAAGGCTGACGTTGCCAGAGAACTCATTCAGACCTTTGAGTAGATAAGACCCGTGTACCTCATGGAAGTCAGTCTGCTGGACTCATAAATTCTCATGGTTTAAATCTTAAGCATAGGTGAAAAAAAAACTTTCTCATAACATTACCACAAAACATAAGGATTCATTTAAAAAATAACTACAGTACCTGGAATGGTGGCTTCCAAGGACAGTTCCCAGCACTCTCAATATGTGTCTCATAACCACCTGTATCTCCTGCTCCAAGGAATCCAACACCCTCTTCCGGCCTGCTAAGGTTTCTGTGCTCATGCACACACACACACACACACACACACACACACACACACACGCTCATGCCCAGACATTTTATTCACCAAAATAAAAATAATTGTTCATAAAATATGTGTCCTGGATCATTGGGAACTCTGTGTTATGAATTATTGTATAATGTATGTAGTACATTTGTTTACCATTTTCTCGACAAATAAACAAATCTTATTTTGTTTGTTTGTTCGTCTGAGCATCATAGTCTTAGTCAAGAGTCAGTTAGAAAATGTTCAGTGTCTTTTGCATTAAAGAAAATTTAATAAATGTAATTTGTGTTTGCCAGAATCATACCTGGAGCTATTTGGCCACCTTATGTTATCTTTGTCCTATATTATTTCTACCTTTCCAGGACTTTATTCAGAAGCTTAAATCTCTTTGTTCTTTTAGTGCCCTGATCCCACTTTATTTCTTGGTATTTATTCCTTGACATATTAAAGGCATCATGAATTTGTTGATGACTTTGTCACTCCGAAATCTTCATTCAAGTCACTCAGTGTCCCTACTCAATGTATTCTTTCCAGAAACAGTTTCATAGTCTATGTACTGACCAACACTGTGTCAGGCACATCCTTGAGCCAAGCTGACTCTGTCTGCCTAGATCTTTCTAGCTAATTTCTAGAACTGGAGAATTGGAACATGGCTTCATGTATGTGATGGTTACTTGATCGTTAACTAAACGGGATCTGGAGTCACCTGAGAGACAGTTCTGTGGGCATGGCTGTGAGTAATTTTCTAGATTGGATTAATGAGGGTAGTTTCATTGTATTCTTTGTCCTGGTCACCTGAGCACTGACTTAAGGTACACAGGTATGACATTAGAGAATGCGTTGACCTTCATGAAGACGTCCCATCCTCACCCTGACTGGACTGACTTAGGCTTTGTTTTACCTTGTATTTCATTTGGCCATGACCTTAAGCTCTTTTTCCATGCATTTATCCAACTTTGGCATTCAAAGAAAAAGTTAACCTTGGCTCTTTAACAGCTCTTTAGTCTTCCCAAGCATTTTCTGTGTCTTTATCTACCATGGTGTTTTACACAGAGTCGCCATTAAGTAGATATTCTTGCCAGGTGGAAGGAAGCACCGTGATGAAGACCTTGATTTCTGAGGGTAAAAAGTTACTTTCCTATACTAACATATTGTTTTCTTCTTTAAGAGCTTTGAAAAATTTGGACTCAAAAACCCTTGTTTTCCTTGCCTGAGACTCATAGTAATATCTTATTCACAGAGCGTTAATGAACGGTAGAAACAGGATTTGATATCCTGTTTCTGGTCAACAAATGTGTGAAAAATAGCAATATTAAGCCTGTTTCGGATTGATCGTTCGTGGTTCATTCAACTTTACATGCACAGTGATGCAAATTGAAAGAAAAAAATACATTAAATCCCGTTGCACCTAGAGTTGATTTAAGTGATAGGGAAATTGCGCCATGTAGGAGGAGGGCTGTGAGTATCTTAGACTCTGTGTATATTTTTTAGCACCCAAGGCCATGCAGGATGTCATCCGTCACTGCGTCCATCCCACATGGCAGAGCTTGTGCTGGCATCCCCCTTTATTACCCCATGTGTCCTGGCCCGGGATGAGGCTTCCTTGTGGTTTGCTTGCCCTGTAAATTATTGCTTTCTAAATGTTGTATGATGTCATTTCATGCTCTTGGTAAGACACGCCTGACCTGGCTACAGGAACACCTGCAGGATGGTCCAGTTCTTTCAGTCTCCTTGGTAGACACGATCTGGCCCACCCTAATCACTCCTGGCTTTGAAGTGTTGACAAGAGGTCTCATGACTGTCCCACAATGCACTCCTTCTCAGTGGCTTTCTCCTTTAGTTTCCTTCAGCCTCTCTCCGTAAGAAAGAAAGGTCACATGACATCCATTCACAGTGTTGGTTCAGCTTCCTTTCCTTTTCAGAATGGATACCTTGGTCTTCAGCTATAATGTGTTCTTGAAGTACCAATTTTTTTTTGGGGGGGGTGGTTTTCAAGACAGAATTTCTCTGTGGACCTTCTCCAACTATCCTGGAACTCACTCTGTAGACCAGACTGGCCTCAAACCCTCAGAGATCCACCTGCCTCTGCCTCCCGAGGACTGGGATTAAGGGCGTGCGCCACCACTGCGTGGTATGATATTTTCTATTTTCAGCACATTTGGAAAATACTGAGTTCCCGTGTCTTTAAACCACTCTTCCCACCAAAAGAATCCTGTATGTACTAGAATAAAATGGCCTTTTATTGTGGCTGGGATTGATAAAGTTTAAGTTAGGTCTAAACCAGTGTGCCTGATAAGAAGGAGGGAGTCAACAATAAGCAAAGAGAATGATAGGAGCATAGTTGCATGGCAGGGAGTCCTTTGGAAGGGTTTCCTGCTGGGCGAAGCTGGGGCAGTTTGCACATCAAGATAATACAGTTTCGAATAAGTGTTACCGCGGATTGAACAAAGTAAAAGCCACAGCAAGTCTGTGTGCACAAATACATGCATGTGTAAACCTAGAGAAGAGAAAGATACTCCTTGCATAAAGATCTTATTCATGAATACAGAAAAAAGAACAGAGTTAGAAAATCATTAACGAATGCCAAAACTAGTGGGTGAAACTAAGAAACCAGGGTAGGAATATTGTTTTACCCTTTCTCCCCACAAAGATCTTTGCATTTCCAACGGAATAAAAAACCTCAGTTGTTGAAATAAGAGTGGCGGGGCTGCATCCCCAAAACCCCGGCCGCTTGGCTAGCTCATGCCCGAAATAACAACACACAAACTGTATTCATTTAAGAACTGCTTGGCCCATGAACTCTAGCCCTTACAGGCTAATTCTCACACCTGGACTAGCCCATTTCTAATCATCTGTGTAAGCACCCCAAGTTGCGCTTACCAGGAAGATTCTAGCCTATGTCCATCCTGGGTTGGAGTTGCCTGGGAGAGCGGAGCCTGGTGTCTCTGCTCCAGAGAGCAGAGCTGTCGAGTCTCCCTGGAAGCAGAGCAGAGTCTGACCTCACTTCCTCTTCCACCCAGAATTCTATTCTGTTTACTCCTCCCACCAATGCTTTAACCTATGAGGCCAGCCAAGCAGTTTCTTTATTGCTCAATGACCTTCCTCCATCATTCAGTGGAGAAGATGGTCCCATGTCACCCTTGAAATAATTGGGATAAACAGTCCTTGTATTAGGATTGGTACCTTGAATGAAGATGGTAGCGCCGTGTGGCAGTTTGCAGAGAATATACCACCTGAATGCACCCTTGAGAAACTGTGATGAGATGGACCACAGTGTCATGTAGACTGTCCTGGAAGCATCTCACTCTTAGAGTCAGGAGTGTCAAGGAGTTGTTCCAGATGGCAGTGGGAACAGACAGCGCGGATATGGTCACTGAGTGGAGAGTTTAATCCCAGATTACATCCTGCACCCAGAACTGTAAGATGATCTGTAATGGGCTTTTACTGGGCACTTTTACTAAATTTGAAAGTGAACTGAGAAGTGGGTAATCAGATCTCATCCATGTGAAATTTTCTTATTGTAACAATTACACCTCGATCATGTAAGAGGATAGCCTTATTCTTAGAAATTACATGCTTACATATTCAGTTCATGGGACACATTATCTCCCTCTTACTCCCAGTGAAAGTAAGGATGTGATGGCTGTAGGTCATCTACAGAGACAGTATGGGGCCTGTGGGACAAAATGTAAATTATTGGTGGAACTGGGTAGTGGATATGACACAATTAGACATCTCTGTCACTGGGTATTCCGGATCTTTCCCTCACATCAGGTGTGTGTTTGGCAGGAATTACTATATAGCAAATATGCCCCAGATTTATGCAGTCTGTGGTGGGTGTTACTTTTTTTTGTTGTTCTGTATTTTGTTTTGTTTGTTTCAGTCAAGATTTTTCTACACAGCCTCCTGCCTTAACCACCCCAATACTAGGATTATAGGCACGCATCACTCCCCCCATGGTTTGGGTGTGGCTTTTGAAAATAAATGCAGAAATTGGAGATTCAAGTCAGAAGGACTCGGTATAGGTCAAAACCAGGGTCACAGTGAACTGAATTAGCCAGAAACGTTCGACAGCGTTGTCTTTGCAAAATTTCTCATCGACCAGCAATTGCTAGAGTCCAGTTTCCCCCAGTACAACTTTATCTGTTTCTTTGCTTTCTTATCTTTCGACAGCTTCGCATGTTAGCATAATTCAGTAGGCTGCAGTTTGAAAGCACTAGCAAGGAAAATTGATATTTTCAACTCGTATAAGTGGTGTCCTTCTGAGACATTTTATTATCCAGGTGGGTGGAGCCTCGACTTGAACATGTTTTCCAAATATGCATTTCCGTCCCGGGCTATATATCAGAGTGCCCTTGAAGAAGTCTTAATGCGTTTTGTGTCCCCTGCTATTCAGGTGGTGCACTGAACAATAGTGCCCCGTTCAGGAGCCAGAGGATAAGCTTTCTGGAACCTACTTACTGTGAGAGTCTAAGTTCTCAAAGGAAAGTGGAGTGTGATTTCATGAATATACTTGTGTGGAGGTTTTTTCCTCCTTGGTTCAGTGGCATTGAACATGAAGCACCTGACCCAGTACTCAGTGGTTTTAATCGGCACCTCGCATAGTGGATTTTTCTGTGTAAATTCATGATGTCTAAAGCTGTCCAAACCGCCAGCATTAGTAAGAACTCAAGGTCTTAAGAAAATGAATTTGCTTTAAAAGAATAATGTTACAAAAGAATCTACTTCTTTCCCCGCTCTACATAGACCCTGAATGTCTCTAGAACGTGATCTGACACGGTGGGCTTCATCTTCCCCTCAGAACGAACTTGTCACAGCATTTCGGTTCATTCTGTCATGCAGACTCCGTTCACCTTTGGCCTATATGGAGTCACCTTGAGTTCACAGTATCTTCTGGGAATTAATTGTTTGGTATCAAATCTCCAAGTTCCCTGCTTGGATATGATCGTCATTTCCATTGCATGCCATTTAGAAACTGGGTGAGTGGAGGCAGAGAAAGATGACATCTACCTAGGAGATTTTTTGAGTTGTTTTTTGTTTTGTTTTGAAAAAGCAGGATTTCCTGGGAGATTGAGTCCAATCCATTCATGATTGTACTTTTTGTTCATTTCTTGTTATATGTGTATGAGTGTTTTGCCTGCATGTATATCTATGTATAGCTGGTGCCCCAGGAGGTCAGAAGAAGGTGTCCGATGGAGAGCTATGGAGTTACAGGTGGTTGTGATCCAACATGCGGATCCTGGAAATAATACCTGTTTCCTCTAGAAGAGCAACCGCTGAGCTGTCTCTCCAGCCCTCTCCCTAGGATGTTTAAGAAGTCTGCTGGTGTCAGCCTGTGTTGGTGGTGGGTGGAGTGCTGGGATCTGAGCATGGTGCAGTAACGCTGCTCGTGTGCCTTCACCTTCACAACCCCTCTGCCATGAAGAAAGGCTTGACCTTCTATGTCAGGAACACCGCCTTCCTGAGGGTCTCCTAGGCTAGGAGCCAGCCATATTGGAATGAGAATGGATGTAGTTAGCTGCGTGCTGGTGGTTCACGCCTTTCATCCCAGCACTCGGATCTTTGTGAGTTCCAGGCCAGCCTGGTCTACAAAGCAAGTTCCAAGACAACCTGGGCTACACAGAGAAACCCTGTCTTGATAAACAAAAACAAAAATCAAAAACAAACAACAGAAAGCAGTCGCTTGTGTCGTCCGCATGTATGCTCAGTCTTTTAAATGATCTTAAATTGATGCATCGGGATTTTGTGTTTTAAATAAGACGCTCTAGCGAATACAAGAGAAGGTCCTTACCATTGGTGTGGGGCGCCCAGAGTACGTTCTCCCTGTGGCGTTGAGCCTAAAGCAACTTGATGGGCATTTACTGAATCAGTATTTCCTTTCCTTTAGCTTCTGTCTTCATAGAGCTTGTGAAGTACATTCAGTGATCTCATGTGTAGAATAGCTTTTATGTACACGGTAAACTCTATAAGACACGATTTCATAGTTTCTACCATTAATTTTTTTTATCTTTGTGAAATTTCTTTTATTGTGGTCCCACAATCTCCTGAGATCTAGCTTGCGAGTCTCGGTAGTTATGCCCACGTCATTTCTAGTGTGTTGATAGTTTCACACACTGGCTACCTCTCGCAGGCTCTGTTTCCTACTCACATGTGCTAAGTCGTGTTCAAGCTTCTCCTCTTGGGAAGGTTCCATCATGCGCCGGGTACCGCAGTAAGAACACCTCCGGAGTAGTGTGTCCTCTCGGCTGCGTGGATGCAGTCGTGTGGGAAGCTGAAGTGTGTAGGAAGTGGCATGTTGTTTGGATGTGCTCGCACAGGTTTTAGCAAAGGAAAACTATGGATAAAAGAATAAATGGGCTATGGTCTTAGTCTGTGGGAAGTGAATGTGCTCTCTGGACTATTCTCTACTTAACCATAGGTGTGACTTTTTTTTTTCTAATACAATTTTTAACTATTTTGCAGATGCAGATTTTCTTCTACAATCCAGATGACTTTGACAGCTTCCAGACGGCAATCTCTGAAAACAGAATAATTGGAGCCATGGCCATATTTTTTCAAGTAGGTTAACAGCGGCTGAAATACTTCAACCAGAGAGTTCTTTGGGTTTTTTTTTCCTTTAATTTGCCGAATTGTTCCATGTTTAATGAATGCATCTGTTTTCTAGTTCACACCTGTCTAAATGAAAAATATTTCATATTGTCTAATGTGTGCTTTAAAATGTAAATAAGTATGTTTAGAAACATAATGAAAATTTTTGCATGAATTATTCTGATTTTATTGCTACTTGACTGGTGTGCAGATTGAAGAACACATTTATCATCTAACTTACTTTGTGGCAGCCCTGTCTTGAACAGGTTCCTTCAGCATATTAAGAGGCAGATGAAAAAGAGGTGGTTTTCTTTTAAGCAACTTTGAAATTTGACATTACCTGAAGAAGCCGTAATAAGTAGCAGCAGCCACTTGCTGGAAAAGCCCCTCTTCCTTCCATCTCCAGGTCGCTATGACAACTCATCTTTGTTGATACTCTTTCCAAGTTGGCTCACTTAGGAATCACCACTCTCCATCTCTTCCTTTTGTTTGTTTGAGATAGAGTCTCAGATTATAACCCATACTAGCCTGGAAGTCACAGGAATCCCCCTGCCGTAGCTTCCCTGTGCCAGGAGTGCAGATGTGACCCACTACCGTCTATTCTTTCTCTTATCCTTTATATGTTTATATTGATTACTGCTCATATCCCCAGTATCAGGGTTTAAAGTAAAGTGGAAACCCTTCATCCTACAGATAATGCTTCTCAGATATTTGCTGTGTGTGTGTGCATGCACACACTCACAAGAGTGCACACACATATTTGTGTATGTGCTCATGTTGCATGTGTTGGTGGCCAGCAGGCAACTTCAGGTGTCATTCTTTAGACGTCTTCCACTGTTTGCTTGAGACGGGGTCTCTGATTGGCCTGGGCCTTTGTCAAATGGCTAGGCTATCTGGACAGCACGTTTCAGGGTTCCCAGGGTTCCCCTGTTTCTGTCGCTCATCTCATGCCCAGATTTTTTTTTTTAAAGACAGGGTTTCTCTGTGGCTTTGGTGCCTGTCCTGGAACTAGCTCTCGGTAGACCAGGCTGGTCTCGAACTCACAGAGATCCGCCTGCCTCTGCCTCCCGAGTGCTGGGATTAAAGGCGTGCGCCACCACCGCGCTCATGCCCAGATTTTTATGTGGGGATCAAACCCAGTTCCTCTTGCTTATGAGGCCAACCTTAAGAACTGGGTCATCTCCCTAGACTGTGCTCGGGCTTTTGAAGAAGTCCATTCATACTAAAGTAAAATTTCTCTAGAGACATGGTTCTTGTCTAGTGTGGAATGTTACTGGGACAGTACATATGTGGTTTGCCTTTTTGTCTTCAGAATTGTCTGGAGCCTTCACATACAAGAGTTTCTTTTCCTCAGGGGTCAGTCTTGGTAGTTGGTGCTTTCTCAACCACTCAGAGGGACTGATAGCCCTCTCCAGCCTGGGTCTACCACACCTGTCTCTCTGAGCAGGCTGCTTTGCCATGGAGAAGGAACATTCTTATTTAAGATAAGGTCGTTCCACTGTTCCTTCTGGTGGGGAACATGTATTGGCAAGTTTCTCCATTTTTTCCCCCTCTCTCCCTTTTCCTGAACAAACACTTCAGTAGGAGATGTGTAAAAATCTTAGATGCTAATATTCCTCCTGATATTAAAAACCATTGGCTCTGGACCAGTTTTCTTTTAAGACATTATTTTGTTTTTAAGTATATACATGTGTAAGAGCAGATGTATGTGGGGTGGGGTACCTGTGGAATCAGAAGAAAGTGTAAGGGTCTTCTGGGGCTTGAATTACAGTTGTCATCTGCCTGATATAGGTACTGGGAACTGAATCCATGTCTTCTGCAAGGAACAGAAACCAATTTTAATCAGTGACCCCTTCTCTAGTCCCTGGCACCAGTTTTCAAATACAGGCTACTATTCCACTGGACCATGAGACTAGTTAGGGATTTCTGTCAGCATTTTAAATATAATGAAACAGAATAAGCTAAAATAGGAAAACAGCCCGAAAAATTTGAATGTTTCATTCACAGTGACTTTTTCTTCGAATGTCCTTAGTTCTTTATACATAGAAATATAATCTAGACATGCCACGTTAAGCCATGAAGAATGTTATTTATCATCATCCGTGGCCACGCACTTTGAAGATCTGTGTTTGTGCTGCATACTGCTGTCTTCTGTTTGTCCTCAGTACCTCTCTTTTCCTTGATTATATTCATTCATCAAAGCAGAGCACAGTCTTTTCACAGATTTTTTTTTACTGGAATAGAATCCCTTGTTTTTGAGCCCCTCCCCTGCCTGTCAGTGATGCAGTTAGCCTTCCGGAGCACAACACTCTTGTCTGTGAAGTGAGGACAGCACATCGCAAGCCAAACACTCTGTATCTATCCCTGGGGGGCTTCGTGGACCGGAGACCCTTGTGATATCATGAGTCTTCGTGAGGCGAGGGATCTCAGGTTCGGCTCTGATAGAAGGGTCACTGGGTTCTGTCTGGACCCCTTGTAGCTCCTGACGTGACCAGACTACAGTTGACAACTCTGACCTCTCCTTCTGAGGCAGTTGCCACCCAGCTGTTAACCCATTGTGTTCTGACCTTCTTTGCCTGCTGATTTTTGTATAGCTGGCTGTAAATGTCCCACCTTCCTTCATAGCCACTGTGAGTCACCAGGCCCTACTTTGTGGGGTGCTGTTTGTGTGGGAAGGCATGTTTGGAAAGATGTTTTTTAAGTATTGGAAAGATGCATGCTTCTCCAAAACGTTTGAATTCCTTTTCTTTTTTGATTCCTCCACAAACACTTGTTAAATATAGGACCAATTAGAGGCTTGGGCAGACAAAGCACCAAAATACTTGACTGTGAAATCTAGGCTTTGAGTTTTTGAAGTGTTTCTAGGACACAGCTCCTGTTTCATGTATGAAAAAGTTGAACGTATATTTCGTTAGTTGGGACTTTTCCAAGTTTTGGCCTGCTGTCGTAGAGACAAGAAATATAGGGCAGATAATAAAAGGAACCACACTGTGTTGGACACAGCTGTGCTGAGTGGCCTTGGCTCCCCTCTGCGTCAGGCCTCCTGTGTGCTGAGACGTTGGAGCTTCGCTTCGCCGTGCGCTAGAAGGAGAAGGTAGTATTGTTATCTTTCAGTCTGGCTTGATTTCCTTCTTCGAATCTCCTTTTAAGAATGATTGTGTGGGCTGGAGAGAAGGCACAGTGGCTGAGAGCGGGTACCGACTACTCTTGCTCAGGGCCTGAGTTCAGTTCAGTTCTCATGGCAGGTGACTTACCACTGCCTGTAACTCCAGCTCCAGGGGATCCGATAGCTCCTTCTGGCCTCTACAGGGCACTCAACTCAGGTGTCCATACACACAAACACACCTTTGCACATAATTTAAAACAACAGAAATTCTTCCTTTAAACACATAGTAAGTTCGAGTATTTTTATTTGTGTAAAATATAGAGAGGTCTTAAGCTGGTGATGTATGTGGCTTCGTGGGTAAAGGTCTTTGCAAGTTTGATGACCCGAGTTCCATGATGAATCCACATAAAAAATAGGAGAGAGTTGTTCTGTGACATTCACATCATTTAGTGACACACATGTATCCCCTACCCTGCCCACACATCATGTACGTACACACACACACACTCATGCGCACGCACGAGTAGACAAGTGTCTCACTCACCCTTGTCTTCATCGGACTACTGTTTGATAACTCAGGATGATAGGGCAGACTTCCGAGTAGTCAGGGCCAAAGGAAACTGCACTTCCCCACGTTCTGGAGATTAGACAAAAGCCAGCAGTCACAGCTTAGGAACTTGTGAAGCCTGTTCCCTTTACCCAAAGGAGCCCTTTTCCTTACCACTGGCTGAGGGGACCTATTAGCATCCTTAAGCACATTCTGGCTCCTAGACTCCCTCAGTATCACAAGTACAGAGTCCAGCTAGCATCTCAGCTCTTCTTCCCTCCATCCCTACCCTCTATTTCTCCAGCTCTTGAGACTCTCTCCCCCAGCTACTCATTCTCCTGATAGCCCGGCTATTTCAGCTACGCTCTCTCCTCTGCCCACACAATCTTTGCCCCTCCTCTTCTCCCTCCTCCAGTCTGCTCTTCCTCTCTATATGTCTTCCCACCCCCACCTTGCTCTGCTTCTGCTCCTCTCATGGCCAGGTCTAAGCTACTGGTCATTGTTGGTCTACTGTTTTCTCTCTCTGCTCCAGACTCTTCTAGATGCCTCTGGTGGCTCACCCCGCACCATCTACAATAAAAACCTTCCACTTGACCGCAACGTGAAACAATCATGTCATCAGTGTAGACAGAGATGTCGGTCCTCCTGTTGACTTACTCTACACACAAATCTGTTGTTCTGAGTCCTTCTGGTGCCTTTGCCGCCTTTGCTGTTGTTAGATCTGTACAGTTCATGACATTGCCAGAGCACCATATCCAGCACCGGCCCAGCAAGTAGACTAAGGGATATTGTTTGGGCTTAAACTTAGTTTTGTTGATCTGACTTTAAGACAGATCATTGACATTATTTGTTGAACTCGTGAAGTTTGTTTTTTTTTTTTTTTAATGTTTAGTGTGGCAGGTTTTTTATTTTGATATTCTCGCGGCCCTCAGGACGAGAAGTGTGTGACTGCCTTGGAGGCAGGTGCCTCCCCACACTGTAAGGTGTGCTTGCCTACAGATATTCCCCTGTGCTCGCCTTTGCCTGCTCCTGATGTCTCTGTGCCGGGCGTGGACTACCGAAACTTTTGAGTGGCGGCTGGCATCTTTTGGTAACAGGTCAACTAGAGAAGTCTGTCTTAGTGGTGAAAGGTGGCACAGCAGGCCTCCTTCCTGCAAATGCCGCCTGGGAGCCCAGAGGAAGGGCAGAAGGACCTCAGCCAGGAGCAGAAAATCGAGAGTTGCATCAGTCTCCCATGGATGCAGTGCAGGCCCACGAAGCTGCGAGTCACTCAGTGTAGGCCCTGGCGATCTGGCAGTCATATATCCAGATTACATCCTGTTTTCTCTTGGTCACACAGGTCATCCTTGGGCTCACAGCCCAAGATAAGTAAGAGTAAAGTTTTGTTTTAAAGGACTTTACAAAAAAAGAGAATTTGAAATAAACAGCTTGGCAAAGGATAAAGGAATTTGTTGTTAAACCATTCCAAAGAATAAATAATTAGTGTAAGTACAAAAATTAAAATAATTGCCTTGTTTTTTAGAGTAGAACTTTGAATATTCTCTATTGTTAACCTTGTTTGAATGCTGATAAGAATGTAGAACGCTCTGAGAACTATTAACTTGCTCCTTTACGCCTTTCTCTTATTGTAATGTCTCCCATGGGTTATCCAATGAAAAAAGTAAGAATACACACATGCTTGCATGAGGTACAATCGGGAGAATAATTGGGCGATTGTGGCAGGATATTTTGCTTTTAAAAATAATACGCTAAAAGATTTAATTGGTTTCACTTGGGGTTCTGAGAGGAGACTATCCATGCTTTGTATAGGGTTGTATTTCATCACGGCCACAAAGTTAGGTCCACTTTTGGTTTCTCAGTTACAAGCTGTTTCTTCCTGAGCAGTCCTCCCATACTTTTCTGTTTCCCACCAGGGAAGGTGGTGTTTTTAGCCACATGACCACCTGAAGGATTTCAGTCTCCCTAGTAGAGGCTCGCTGGCACCCTCGTTCAGACTTGAACACTTCGGCCTTTGCACAGAGTGCCTGATGGCTGTTGAGTTTATTGATTTTTTTTTTCTGGTGGACTGCCCCAGTCTTGTCCTTTTTGGTGGGCTGCCCCAATCATGTTCTTCTTGTCCACTGTCTTACATACGCATGGATGAAATTGCTTTGATGTTTCATTGAGTCCAGGGAACTTCAGGGTGTTGAACGCGGAAGGCTTAAAGGGCCAACTACAGTCAGACACTTCTTTCTCCTGTTTCAGTCTCTGAATAGGGTCACTTCTAAATCTGTCTTGAATACCAATATATAAAAGGTTCTCATGTCACGAGAGACACAGCCAGTTAGTGTATTTCTATGAAGTATAAATATGCTATGTTGCACTTATATATATAAGTGAGCATTCTTGGAGTATTTCTCTTTTTTTGAACATTTTTAATCTTTTAAGTTTATGTGTATGTGTATACCCAGTTGGTTCAAGAATCTGTGTTAGCTAAATGAGGTTGTTGGAACCCTCCACCCCCCCCCCCACACACACCCACCCACCCTGAGTTAGAGCTGATTGTGAGCTGCCTGGTATGGGCAGCTACCATTTCATTTGAAGAACTTGAGTCCTCTGGAAGAGCTAGTGCTATCCACAGCTGAGCCATCCCTCCAGCCCCTCTGAAGTCTTTCTTTGCGACAGCCCGTCATCGGGACGTCGTTGTGTCCTTTCTTCATTTCGCCTTAGCAGTTCTGCTTTGGACGGGCCAGCGGAACGCCGCCCTTCGTCCCACAGCTTTCCCCTTTCTGTTTCCGTTCCGCCCAGGGTTCAACTACGCTTATTGGGGTTTTTCTATGGCCTGTGCTGTCCTTTGACCCCTTTTCCTTTCTGCCCTCACTGCACCGTTGAAAGGAAACATCAGAATTCAAAGGGCTCACGAGTTGCTACCCTCTTCTCTGTATCACATCGGCACCACAGACTGCTTAATTATTTTTCTCCATCTGGAGAGGCCTAGTAATGAAATGAAATGGCAGCACCTGGGGTTATTTATAGCCGTGGAGAAGGCAGGAGAAGTTCCTGGTGACTCATCCAGCCAGAGCTGGCTCCAAAGCCTTTTTCCCCACCTCCTGCTCCTCACCTTCCTCTCCCCAGCGCATCAGAAGCAGATATGACTTGTCCTTCTTTTGACCTGCTGTGGCCCCTAGCCTTCCATCTTGTGGAGACACTGTTGTTTTGCTTGCCTGCCCTGTCCGCAGTGCCATGAGCTCACTCTGGGCCAGCGGGCCTTATTCATCACGGCCTCTTTTGTATGTGGCTGGTTTTGTGACTTGCTTGTGCAAATACTCAATTGACTGTCACGTCGAGATTCTTCGCGGTGGCTTGTTGCGGGTGATACTGATGGTCTGTCGGTGAATGAGTGTTGGGAATTTTTACTGGGAGGTGTGCTTCCTAAAAGGGTGGAGTGTGAACTCTCTGAGGCAGAGGCCCATGGCTGCTGTTCTTGCTGTGTCTTACCACCCATCTCTCTCAATCCCTCACACCAATGCTTTGCCTCAGTTGCTGCTTATTAAATCAAAGGAAACCCCGCAGAACTTTCCCACCCCATCCGTGAATTGTGTTTTGGAAAAAGCACTGTCCAGAAGGCTCTTGTGCGTCGCCCATAAAGACACTGGTTGTAGCAGAAGAACCTGACCCTTGAGATAGTCAAACCGTGAACGTGAGCGATGCCATTCTCATGGTCCGTGAATCTCGTGATTGGCTTACACTGATGATTCCTGCAAGGGGCGTCACCGAACCACCTCATGTAACGTAGGGACGCATTTCTGTATTTGTGCCCGCAATCCTGAAAGAGCAACAAGCCTTAAAATTCTTCACTACTGAATTCAGAGGCCCAAAGGAATATTTTAGCACCAGGGCTGTGTGCGATGTGTGTGTGTCTGTGTCTGAGAGGTATTTTGTAATGCTTCCTATCAAAAGTGCTTTCATCTTTCTCAATGACGGGTGAGAATTTGGGCTTCTTGTCGCTGTGCAGGCTGGCTCTGCTGCCTCTTAGCTAGCTGCTCTTTGCGGTCTGGGTGTGGCCCTTGATGGCTGGTTTCTGTTTTACGGCATCTGGTCTTCTCTGTTTCTTTTTTTCCCACTCTTTGCTGTTATTTGCATCTCTGGTTTTCTCTCTCAGATTTGCTTGAGATTTTTTCCCCTTTCTTCATTTCTGCACCTCATTTGATGACTTCTTCATTCAGTCTTCACTGTTTATCAGACAACTTTTCCGTCCCAGGCCCCATGACAATTTCAAAGGGAACCTAACATTGTATCCTACCAGCAATGAAACCAGAGGCAGTAAGTTCCGATAAGGGACAGCCCTTGAATCCTTCCTTCACAACTGACTACCATCCTGTCCCTAGGATGAAGGGATGTTAGACAGGTCAAGTATATAATACCAAGTGAAAAATGCAAATTGATTTTTCCTGTAATTTCACAATGATGAACATTTCATGTGAAGAGCTTGTAGTTTGAAGTTACAAAGTTTGGGATTGGCCTCTCTCTGTTTCTCTTTTTTTTCTACTCTTTTTTTAGACCAACAACCAACACTAAAGCATAAATCATGCTTTTGTTCATGGTGTCCTCAGTAGGCATTTTTTGAAAAACATATTCTCAAAGAAGTTTTTCTGCCTTTTTTGTTGTTAATAACAATAAATTATTTATCATAGCTATAGCTGGCTCTAATTTTTCCCCACTAGTTCTGTGAAGTTAGGCGGCAGGGATATGACTCAATAATTGTACCCAACTGCTCAAATTCCCCCATTTTTCTTTCTGTTGCCTTTGTTGGTCTGCTTGTTTGTTGTGTGTGAGGGGGTGGTGATGATCTCAGAGGTCAAACTCGGGTCATCAAGACTTGGTCACATTGTGCCTCTACCTTCTGAGAGGCCTCACTGTCCCCCCACAACTTCTTACCCAGGGATTTAAAAATCCCCCAGAACTGTTTTTGTGTCTGAGAACATGAGCTTGGACTGAAGGAGCTCGTTCTTAGATGGTTTTCCAGCACTGTCACGCTAAAGCCCAGTGCTCTTACCACCCTTCTTGCGTGTTGCTGCCACTGGGCTCACACCCCTTCCCGCATTTTCCACCTCCTTGCTTGTACCCTGTCAGAAGTTCAATTCTTTTACTCCATTACCTAGAATTGCAATTTCGGAATGTTTTGGGTTGATTAAGAAGACTTTTTTAATACACACACAAATTAAAATACATATGTTCCAATTAAGCTATTTTAACAGCTAATTGATTTCATAGAACTTATCATTAAGGGAAAGGCAGAGTCATTCTTAATGTTCAGATGCAATTTTGGAGCTGATTTGTGGGTGCACAACACGGGATTTATAGCCTTATCAGGTGTTTCCAGCATACCGCCTGTCTGCAAATAGCCCATTCCCTCCTAGCGGATGTTACCAAAGACTATTTAATTATTGGCAAAGCATTCCATAATTAAGAGACTCGAGTTCTTCGAATGTGACCATGTGAAAATCTATTTTAATTAAATCATTGCACTTCAAGGATGGTTACCAAGTGCTTTGCCTTTGCACGCTAAGTGGTAGTGGGGAATTGCTGGAGCCTTTGTTCTGATACATGTCACAGACGCCTCTTGTCTTCGACCTGGGAGCTTAGTCGCTCTGTTGTGACTCTTCCACTCCCAAGGACCTGACCAAATAACTGAGGACAGGCCTGACTTTCTGAAAGGTTGAGTGAATGACCATTGTCTCCTAAAACCCACGGGAGTTTTCTCAGCCAGGATCTCAAATTGTATGGCTAAGTCCCATTTTTTTTTTTGGTGCTGCACCCTGGAATATGTTTTTGTAGGGTCCTTCACTGACCAGATTGCCCATCTTTGAGGCCAGTGGCAACTCCTTACCCGTCTCTCCTCCCCCACATAAACTACATAGTTCTGTTCTGCCTGAGTTGCGAGCCCCGCCTCCAGCAAGACTCCCTTGGCCCTGGGGCTGACTTTCTGAAGCAGTTGTACAAGGTTTCTTTATTGTCCTACATACAGGCTTGCAGGCGGGAGCCCTGTCCCCTATACAGCACAGATGCCGCGGGTGAGGGAGAAAGGCCCCAAGCTCACAGTGCAGGGGCTCTTTAAAAGGAAAAATCACAAGCAGGGAGTTATGTGCCCTTGGCATTATTACATCGAGTAGGGGAATAGTTGGCTCAAGTCGAGAGGGGATTTTTTTGTAACTTTCTTCAAAAACGTCAGGTAACCTTAAAAAAGTTTGTTTGTCTAGCTTCTGATTTGTCAAGAAAAAAAAAATGTTTTTCAAGTCTTGGGCAGCCAGGCAGATTTGGGGCCGGTTGTGGCTTTTCTATGAATTCACAGGCTCATGGGATGGGACACATGGGGTGGGGTGTCTGCTAGGTTAGACTCTCACAAAGATGGGGCCTGGGTTTAAAATGGCTTTAGTCTGTCTCTTCAGTTCAAAAGCTGCTCCTGTTTAGCACTAAATACTACTGGCCAGCTAGCACTGGGGACACTTACTCAATAAGAAGAGTAAGACACTGAAAACAGAGCACCTGCTGCACAGATTTTTTTTCTTCTCTAAAATCCTTCCGGATATTATTTCTTTGCAAATATAGACACAAAGGCATTTGGCTTTTGTGAAACTTTGATCACCTAGGGGCTGGAGAGATAGCACAGCAGCTAAGAGTGTTGATTGCTCTTCTAGAGGACCTAGGTTCGATTCCCAGTCCCCACACGGCAGCTCATAACTGTAGAGCCAGCATTTCTGGGAATGCAGTCTGTCTACACTGTTGGTGCTCTTTGAGGAGAACCAGATCATAAAGTTGGGTTCCACATTGCCGAGGTGGAGAGAGATGTGTTTGTAACCAGCTCACTATTGTGTCATAGGAGTCTTCAGGGCCTCCTTTTATTTTGCAGATCTCTAAATAGTTCCTTTCCCATAACTTTAAATTATGTTCTGCTTCTGTTGTTCTTTGTTGAAGCCTTTGATCTTAAATTCCCTCACACTCTGTGCGCATATCATTAGGATTCTGATGGCAGCCATTTTCCTTAGTTTCTTCCCTTCTTTTAAAGCTCTGTATAAATATGGAAGACGCAGTATAGTTGAACAGGGAGAACATGTCATTGGTCATTCAGGAATGTCTTTTAGGGGCAACGGGGTAGGGAGTGCATGGGGAATTTTGCTCCCCAAGGAATATCTGGTCCCTTCTAAATATGTCATAACTTCTGTCTGACACCTGACAGAGGTGGCATTGTCATCCAGTGGCAGCTACTGGTTAGAAATCATGGCTGTTGGGAAGATCTGTCAGGGAACAGGGCAGTTCCCTGAACAAGGCCAGACTGCCCATGCTGTTTCAAGCTGGGAAATTCTGCTAAGTGACTGAGAACTCCAGAGTTTAATTTCAAAAAGGTACTCAGCTCAGAAAGGGCTGATGATGTCAAGGTACAGGGGCTGATGATGTCACGGTACAGGGGCTGATGATGTCGTGATGTGGGGCTGATGATGTCATGATACAGGTTGGTAGATCTGCTAGAATGACTAGCAACCCCGGGCTCAACACTCCTAGTCCTTGCTGATATAATATTAGATATCTGAGATTCCAACATAAAGAACAACAGCTAACAGGCAAAAAAAAATTGTTGCTTCTCTTGTATTTCTAAGTATTATGGCTTTCTCAAGAGCTCCTGTGGGTATTTCTTCTCAGGCAGCAATGCTAGCAACAAATGCAAGTTTAATAGACCTCTCGCTGAGATAGGGAGAAGTAAAGAGAGGTAAGGGTTTGCGCAGATTCCTTTGAACTTTAAATCGGTAAGTACCTTTGGAAACTCCAAAAAGGTTGTGTGGGTTGGGAAGCGGCTCAGTGGATAAAGTGTTTGTCTCACATGCTTGAGGATCAGAGTTCAGATCTCTGAACCCGTGTAAAAACAGAGGGGGCTCGGTGGCTGCCAGTACTCCCAGCACCTCCTGAGGCAAAGACAGAGGAGTCCCAGGGCAAGGTGGCAAGCTCGATTAGCTGCTGTGGACCATCTCTGTATGCAGCCAGAGACCGGTCCTCACGAAATTGACTGGAGTACAGTCAAGAAAGATGCTCTGCCCCCCCCCCACACACACACATCACACACACTTACATCAAATGAGTGAGTGAATGAATGAATGAACAGTAGAAAATGAGCATCCCTTTTGTGAGGGTTGTGGAAATGCCAAGTTAGTCTCCCTTCACAAACTACAGCACCCGTTTGCTCCCCATAGCAGCCAAGGATTGCCCTGGGGCAAGATCCTTCTTTTCTTCCCTCCCTCCTTCCCTCCCTCCCTCCCTCCCTCCTTCGTTCCTTCCTTCGTTCCTTCTTTTATTTATTTATTTATTTTTGAAGAAGGATCTCACTGTAGCTCTGGGTGCTGTGGAACTGGTTGTGTAAACCAGGCAGACCTCAAAATCAGAACTCACAAAAATCTGCCTGACTCTGCTTCCTGAGTGCTGGAACGGAAGGCCTGTACTACCAAAGCCAGCACCCCAGGCAAGCTTTTAACTCTTGAGGGGTTTCTTTTTCTGTTACAGGTGTAGGAAATAGGCATGTGCCATATTTCAATGTAAACGCTGCCACAACTGCAAAGACGAGTAGATTGCAGAACAACACTTTGGTGAATACGGTCTGTCTCAGTTCTTTGTGGAGAACAGGATCAGAAAGTAGGGGTTTCTGTTGAAGGAGGTAGAGGACAAAAAACGTATACCTTCAGGTCATTTTTATTTTCTCACCTCTCCTTCCCTCCTCCCCTCACCCCCGCCCCCATCTGTACTTGATTTATCTTGTTCAGAATCATAAAGCAATTCCCTGTGTAGACATAGTTAAGTATTTCACTGTCTAAATCTTCCCCACTGCCTGGCCCTTTGTGTGTTTGGACAGAATCACTAAATGTTTGACTGGTTCTGATGTCCCGGCATGCAGTGCTATGTGGTACTCACTGCCCAGAAAAACGTGCAAAGATGGCCTTGGATTCGGTAGTTAGCATTTCCATCTCTCTGCTTTGTTTTCTTCGTTTGGAGACTCAACGTATCAGGTCATTCCATAGTTCTGTTTGGGTCGTATGATTGTCTCCAGGTGTGTCTACTTTTCTACAAATGACAGAACTTTGTTCTTCTTTACATATGGAAGCAGTTCCATCCTACGTACAAGCTATGTCTCCCTTACCTGTTCTGTTTTGGGACCCCTAGGTTGAGTCTGTGGCTGAGCCAGGCAGTAAACATTATCCATGGGTCTTATTTGTTTGGCGATGCTGTAACCAAATACCCAGTACTCTGGGAAATACATAAAGAAAAGTCTTTGCCTGATGATTGTACTGACTACACAGTCCACGTGAGGTAGAACTGGTGTCTTAGGCAGGAGGGTTCCTGCTCTGAGCCATAGTGTGGCAGACAGCGGCAGATGAGCA
The DNA here is from genome assembly GCF_014885135.2 of Alexandromys fortis. Taxonomy (NCBI): domain Eukaryota; kingdom Metazoa; phylum Chordata; class Mammalia; order Rodentia; family Cricetidae; genus Alexandromys; species Alexandromys fortis. The sequence continues at coordinate 4,516,895 of NW_026068003.1, forward strand.
GAGAGAGTGTAAACAGGAACATTGAGAAAAAAGCTGATGTGGTCAGAGAGGGAGGAGGAGGAGGAAAAGGAGGAGGAGGAGGAGGAGGAGGAGGAGGAGGAGGAGACTGATCCTTTTTATAGTCTGCCTGTTCTTGTGGAAACCCTCCTACTCCCAGGACGCCTTCCTGTAAAGGTACTCACACGTAGTCACCTCCCACAGGCTCCGCCTCTTACGGTTTCACCATATTTCAGAGAATTACGCCAGGGCCACGCTTCCTGCCTGTGCGCTTCTGCAGCATAAACCGTACCACACAACAGGACAGTGTGAGCCAGACTGTGCCTTTTCTCTTCTTGGTCTTTCTTTATAACCGTTGCTCTTGACCACAGTGATTCACCAACTGTGGTGTTTTTCACGATGCATCATCTCTTGTTTGCAAGGCATTAGGAGACCAGAGGGAGAACTTCCCTCTTAAAATACTGTATTCTTCCAGGCATTTAACCTGCCCCAGGTAAGCATCCAAATGTGGCGGTACAATAAGCATGGTGTTTACAGGTCACATCATTTCTTTGTTATTACTGCAGGTGTCTTTTTGGAAAACAGCTAGCATCAAAGCTCCCATTTTGAGTGATGTGGGCACTGTAAAGCATCCTTGTGCCTTGACTTTCCTGGGTATATTTTTACAGCAGGCTCTCTCTTTCTTAGCTCATATGTACTTGGAAGAAGGAAATGCTGGGCTGGAGAGATGGCTCAGTGGTTAAGAGCACTGACTGCTCTTCCAGGGGTCCTGAGTTCAATTCCCAGCAACCACATGGTGGCTCAGCCATCTATAATGAGACCTGGCGCCCCCTTCTTGCATGCGGGCACACATGGAAGAAATGCTGTACACATAATAAATAAATAAATATTTTAAAAAAAGAAGTAAATGCTGAGTTATGTGATTTTTGTACATAAACACAAATTCCACAGATTCCTAGGTAGTTGTATATAATACAGGGCTTCAGTAGCGGGGACTTGAGATTTATGTAACACGGGGGTCTAATGGGAGTTTAGCATGAACCATGCTACCATTCAGTCTTCAGCACTGAAGTCATGGGATTTAAAAAAAAAACTATCAAAATAATAGAAGTAATGAAATTAGGTCTTGCTTATTTGAAATGTGAAACTGCCCAAGTTTTAGTAAACAAAGCCTTACTTTGCACTCTAAGAACACATTAACTAAGCACCCAACACTGTGAATACAACAGCAATTGAAAGGGTGGTTTGGTTGCTGTACCAACTGGACCTTGCCAATCCACTTAGTATTTTACTAGTCTTACTCCTTTGGTTGTATCAAAGGCCCCTTATGTGGCCATATAGGTGGCTTAGGGACGGTCACTCTTGAAACTCTTGTCACAGATGACACTGATGTTCAGTGTCCCATGGCTGGCCTGCCCAGTGTGTCTTCACACTGCAGTATTTCATCTGAAACAGATCTTTAAAAAATGCTTTTATTCTCCTCTCATACGTTACATCCTGAATCCAGTTTCCCCTCCCTCTACTCCTCCCATTCCCTCCCCAGTTTCCCCTCTGCCCCAGATCAATTCCAATTCCTCCTCTGTTTCCATTAAATGAATGGGGGGGGGGGCAGGAATATCCACCGAACATAGCCTAAAAAGATTCAGTAAGCCTGGGCACCAACCCTCATATCATGACTGGATATGGCAACCATGTAGGAGAGAAAGAGTCCCAAGTGCAGACAGAAGACTCAGAGACACCCCACTCCCATTGTTGGGATCCCACAAGAACACCAAGCTACACAACCATAACATATATGCAGAGGACCTAGGTCAGACTCACACATGCTGTTATTGTCGGGTCAGCCGCTGAGCTTCTGTTAATCCTGCTTAGTTGATTCTGTAGGCCATTTTCTCGTGGTGTCCTTGTCCTCTCTGGCTCTTTCAGTTCATCATCATCTTCTGCAGGACGCCCTGTGCTCTGCCTAGTTTGGCTGCTTTCTCTGTATCCGCTCCCATCATCACTTGCTGGATGAAGCCTCTCAAATGAGGATTAGCTAGGCGCCGATCTAAAGGCAATCTACAAGCCGGTTAACATTAGGAATCATTTGATTGATTGATTGATTGATTGATTGATTGATCGATCGATCATTGATTGATTTGCCAGTCGTGTTTGGGTCTATTCTGGCTCTCTGGGATGGACTGCCTCTGGTTCCTGATCTTCTAGGCACTGTCATATGTGGGCTCCCTCTCATGGCCTACACCTCAAATTGAACCAGTCTTGGGATGGCCACTCCCACAAGTTCTGTGCCGCCATTGCCCCAGCATGTCTTGCAGGACAGATTGTAGGTTGATGATTTTGTGACTAGGTTGATGTCCCAGTCCCACTGCCAGGAGCCTTGCCTGGTTATAGAAGATGGTCAGTTTAGGCTCCATATGCTCCTCTAGGGTCACTTTTGTAGTGGCATTTCATTTTTATTTTAATAAATAAAACTTGCCTGAAGATCAGAGAGTAAAATAGCCACATTGGCAAGCCTTACAGACCAAGCCACAGTAACACACACCTTTAATCCCAGTAGCCACAATAGTTGCCATAGAAACTGAGCGGTGCATGCCTTTAATCCCAATGGTGCACATCTTTAATCCCAGCCCCAGAGAGGATTATAAATGGGAGGAGACAGCTCCCAGACACAGTCTCCCTCTGAGATTCCTGGAAGCAGGATCACCATTTCAGACTGAGGTTGAGGTAAGAGCCAGTGGCTTTGCTTTTCTTATCTTGAGGTTGAACCCCAGTGTCTCTCTCTGAGTTTTTATTAATCATGCTTCACACTTTCCTAGCTTCCAGGGAGTTCCCACTGCACTTGATGAAGCAAATCTCTATTCCAAGTCTCCATCATTTCTGGGGACCCATTGATGGCTCTTCCTGTGGTTCCACTTAGCCTTGTGAGCTGTTCACTCGGCAGGCTAGCATCTCCAAGTCCCTTCTACTGAGCCTAGTGGCATGGGGGAGGCCCATGAATTATTTCTAATTTTAAAGGCTTTTCTTTTTTCAAAAGGTCACCCTGTTTTCTAATTTTATAGGCAAAGCATGTCCTTGTTTCACTACAAGATGTGACAGGTAAAATCCTAAGTCTTTTGGAAAGAGACGCCCATTGTCTGGTTTTCATTCCCTGTAAATACTATTAAGGGAACAGTCAGTGATAATGTGTGTACTCAGCTAGTTTTGTCCACAAAGTATCCTGTGTAGTTCTCTGAACTCTCCACTAAGAAGATCCTGATTCCAGAAGCTTCCCAAACTCTAAGCACTCTTTGACTATGGGATCAATGTCTATGCATTTGAAGTAAGATATTAGGTGCTAAAATTCTAAATTTCCGTTTGATGACATATTCCTGTCATGGGTTGGCCCTTCCGTTCTCTCATCGACACCATGGAAATACCTCTCTCTGATTGATGGGTTGTAAATTTCACATGAGGTCATGTATAAAATCATTATGGAGACGTCTTTAACGCTCTTCGTAGAAATCTCAAAGTAATAATAGTTTTGTGTCTAATACTTATTTCCAGTGTGTATAGATAACAGAGCAAAGATGATTGCATGTTATTAAGACAAATAATAAGGGCCAAAATAATAATGGTTTTGACGATGATAATCTGCAATGATTAGGGTGCAGTACCAGAGTGACAGAGGACACATTACACCATTACGTTTGAAGTCACAGCGAGAACACACACAGTGAAGGAGACGCATTGCCTCGGTTAGTGACTACACAGTGTACCCTCCCAGCCTTATTGCATTTGGCAGATGAGGCCTCTCATCTGACTGCTTTGGCTGTGAGTCAAGGTCTTAAGGAGTTGCTATTGGTGCTGTAACTCAGTAATTCGAGAGGAGTTAACTAAATTCAGATTTCCTCAAGGAGCATCTACATGTCTCTTTTACTGCCGTAAAGAGGGGCTAATGTAATTGTCACTACACTTTGGGGGGGGGGGATAAGTAGTTATTGAACTGCGTCAGCCAGTTGGCTGGTAGAGAGACCAGGAACGCAGTGTTTTGGACATAGATGCCTGTCAGAAGTTCCCATTGGTCATCTCCCATACCCAAGGGAGTCTTTATTGCTTAGCAGTGAGTTTCCCTGCTGTGTCGAGCGTAAAAAACAGATTTGCTTTGTGCTCTTATTGGTGCTGGGAATTCAGTACAGCCTCCTCTGTGAGATTGTTGGTCATATTAGTGTCGGGAATACAGTACAGCCTCCTCTGTGAGATTGTTGGTCATAGGCAATGCAGCAGTAGGCTGTGAGCCCTTGGAAGTGTTAAATACTGTGCCAGGGTACAGCTTCCTGTTCTAGTGATGTGTGTCCTCAGTCCCTGTGTGGATCCAGGTACAGGGTGGGTGTCGGAACTGTGGTTCCTTTCTGTATTAATTGACATACATACCTTGCGGGGGTCCTTTTTCTTGCTTATTCCCTTTTAGAAGTATAAGGTCACCATGGTGTGCCATATGCAATGACCAGTATAAGTATTAAAGATAAAACATGGTCCCTCTTATTATGGATGCCCTGCTTGTGTGTGTATGCACACGCACACATGTGTGTGGGGAAGGAGCCTTGCTCATTTGCTGCTGATATTCTCAATCACAGAGCCACTGAGATAAAATTGGTATTACTTAATCAGTTTTTTAAGATCTATATTGCTCAGTTAAATCCCAGTCCTGGCAATTACTAGCAGTAAGTTCTAGAAATTCCACCTGGTCTCTTTTTATCTCGGTGTCCTGGTCGTGAAAATAGGACTGGTAATAACCATTCATTCTTGGAAAGTTGCTTTAAAGTTTGTATTAGGTCTCGTAGGGAAAATGAGCCTGTACGGGAACATAGCAGGTGAATGCCAGCTCTCTCGCACTCTGTGCAGACAGCAGCACTTGTCGCCATGTGTGCAGTGGAACAGGTGTGGGCCTCGTCCATGTGAGAGAAGACGGCCCTGCCACTGAGTTTGCCTCGCCTCGGTATCATGTGTTCTTTCCAACGCTTTGGACCGACGAGGTAGAGAACCGTTGTCCTCTGCAGTGGCTGCATGCTGGGATCCTGGAGCCAGTTCTAATGACAGTAACGTTGGAATCCCATTCCAGGATTTAAATGCACAGTTGCCCCCACCATGTTAGTCTGTGTTGCATCTGACTAACCCAATCCAACCGCATTCAATCCAACCGCAGATCTGACTCTAACAATGTTGGAAGTCACATCTGTTATGAATGTGAACCCCTATTTTTACCGTTCCTCCCTGCGCTGAGTATGACAGCTACGTGTGCAGAATTTCTGTTGTGTTATATGTGATGTTGGAACCAGAGTTGACTGAAAATAAGTAAGGTATTTCTTAGACCATCGGCAGCCCACACATTTCATATAAGGAACCGGCGCATATGGATTTGTCATCTTTAGATGGTCTCAGTGGCCCACAGACATGGAGGGATGGCAATGACTGGTCTTGAGCATGGCTGTATTTATTAATTTCCTCCTTAATTTCAAAGTACAATGCAGGTGGAGTGCTGCTAGCCTTGGCCTGTCGAGTGGACTCTCTTGGGTTTCTCCCATTGCTCTCCACCCTCCTGTCTCTGCCAGGCCTTCCTCGCTCGGGTTACAGTTTACTTAGCGTACTCTCAAGTCTTGAGATGCTGACGATACCTTCCCCCCTAATCTCAGAGCAGAATGACATCACGCTTGTGCCTCCCCGAGTCTCCCCAGGTCTCCTGAGAATACCACCATCCAGTTTGGACTTCCTTCCCATTTTGTGACCTGCAGTCAGGAGGCCCTGGGTTAGGGATTGTCCTTGTCTGTGGGTCACCTTCTTCCTACTCTGAGCTGGAACCGAGTCAGCCCTGAGAGTCCCTTGCACATCTAGGGCAGATTAGAGGCCAGGATGGAGCACAGACGTTCACAGAAGCTTGTCTGTTCTTCCCTCCTACATGATGAGCAGGTAGGCAGGGCAAGTCCCGTTTGTCCCTTTAGCCCCAAACGAGTGTGAGGACCAGGAACTTGATCTTGGGTCTACATAACACCCGAGGCCAGAGCAAGGTCTTTCCACCTTGGACTTAGTTGTGTGGCTCAGAGATCCAGAGGCCACTCCAGAGAAAAGGTCAGGATTATTTATCCTTTGAGTAGCCCAATGCTAAGTAGATATAGGGGCCTGTGAAGAGAACTGAGTGAGGGAGAAGAGAAGGGGAGGAGGAGTGAGGAGCGACGTGTAAGATTTCTCTTAAATTCTGAGAATCAGTTAATGTGGGAAGCACTTGCTGCTGCTTAAATCCCTGGCAGTGGACAGAAGGACAAGCTCCTTTGTCGTCCTCCTCCTTCCTCATCCTCTTCCTCCCTAATACCCCCATCCCCACTTAGCTCTCCCCCTTCTTTATCAGGAAAGCGAGATAGCAGCGATGTCCGTGGGCCTCAAAACTGCACGATGGTCAGGTCTGATTCTCACTGTGCAGGTGCGTGTTCTCATCTCTATCACGATGTTATTGCACATCTGAATTTGCCTACCCCCTCGCTGCCCTGGTGTGGCGTGTTTGTGTTAGGGTGGGTGCCCCCACCAAGTGCCCCCACCATTTCAGCTTAGGTTTAGCACCCTGGTGACTCTACCTAGTACCTAAGGTGTTAGTCTACGAAGGACACAGGGATCTTGTATGTATGATCGTTTCCTGCCAGTGAGTGCTCCTAAGATGCCGGTGGTGTTACGGCTGCTGCTTGGCTTTCCCTGGGCCTACGTGTGACTTCAGTTGGTTGCTTATGGCACCTCACCATAAATTGGCTTTGTTGCCTTTGGCCAGACAGTCCTGTTGTTGCATCAGAGGATGCTGGGATATTCCAGGCACCTGTGGCACCGGCTGAAGAGCTTAGCGCCTAAAGCGAAGTCCCTCAGCCAGTATCCTCACCGAGGCCACCCAGGCCCAGGGCTATGACTTTATTTCTGCACCAGACCCAAGAAGAATGATAGACTCATGAGATGCGGGGGTCTCTGAGTGCTGTAACAGTTTCTTCTTTGGACATGCTAAAATGATCCTGCTAAATGGTTCAGGTGACATTGTCCACCCGGCCCCATAGGACCTTTGGGACTTGTCAGAGAAGGAAGGCTGTCATAGGCCCGTAAAATCAGTTATCTTGGGTGCCTTTATCTCCCTAGCTCCAGTGCAGTCATCCCTGGCTGTGTATATGATGAGCCGTTGCAATGCCTTCCTGTCGAGCAAATGTAGTGTCAGGCCCGACTTCCAGCGGAGAGCGGTGCCTTCAATTACATCCTTGGTATAAAAGCTTCATTGAAAAGCACACGGGTCATAAAGCAGGGTGAGAGCACGGCTTCCCCTCGGCGGTTGTGTGCCTGCAGCCTCGCTGTCAGAGGAGACCCTGCTACGCAGAACTCTCGTGTCTGGAGGACACGCGTGTCCCCTGTGTGGCCTACATTGAGGTGAAGGAAGAATGCCTAGAAAGAGGTTTGTGTGATACGGTCGGGATGTGGCCATCTTGGGGAGGCACAAATCAATCCCTGGGTTCACACCAATGCAGGAGATCATGGATTGTCCTGCCTTCTCAAGTTTGGAGCATAACGGAGCATCTTCTGGTATCCAGCCACCAAATGTGTCTCGAGGCCAAGAGTATGCTTCTGTGATACCTGGAGTCAACTCTGGTATGGACTTAATGGATCTTACCTTGTGCTGTATAGTCTCTGTGGCCATCACAGTCTACTGGAGGAACGACAGTGTTTGAACAGTGTGGTGATAGAGGCTTGGGAGAAACTCAGTTAGTGATGGAGGCCGAGAAGAAGCTCAGTTAGAGATGGAGGCTGGGAAGAAGCTCAGTTAGTGATAGAGGCCGGGAAGAAGGTCAGTTAGTGAAGCGTTTCATTAGCAAGCATGAGGATCAGGGTTCAATTCCAGAATCTGTGAAAACCTGGAGCACAGGCACTCACACGTGCAGTCCCAGTTCAGGAGACAGAGGTAGGCGAATCCCTTGAGTTTGCTGGCCTGCCAGCCTAGTCTACTTGAAGAGTTCCGTCCATCCCATCTCTAAAAGCAAGGTGGATGGTACCTAAGGAATAAAGACTCTGAGGAAGGACCCTGTAGGCTGACCTCTAGCCTCTACGTATAATATTGGCACGTGCATATGTAGTCATACACAGATGAATATGTGTACATACACATAAAGATAGTAAGTGGTAATGGCAGTGGTCCTATTTTAAACTTGAATTAGGTCTAGGGAAGGAAGGAGTCACTCAGAGCTTTGAGAGCCTGTGATGTCAATAGGCCCTGTTAGGCATCAGGAGACCCTGTCCTGAAGAAAATAGGATTACCCTGTGGTCTGCTGAAAGAGGAGTGTTTCAGAGTGAGTGTTGTGGGCTTCTCCCACAGAGGGCACAGCATACAGATGGCCTCCCAGCAGAACTCTGTATCATGAGGGGCTGAAAAAAATTGCTGGAAACTGTCCTGGTTTTGCGGGAGTATTGACAGTCGGAGAGCCTTGAAGGCTCTGAACTTTTCTCCGGTAGTCGCAGCAAGAGGCAAAGTGACTGACCTGGTTAGCATGTTAGGCAAACTTGGGCAAGTGCACCCTCTGCAGAGAGGGGCGGGGTAGTGTGCTGAAATGGTTTGGTTATAAAGAAAAGAAATGGTGGTGGCTGGAACCTTGGGATAAACAATCTATTTCTATTACCAAGATTGTAAGGATTTTATGTCCCTATGCTGGAGAAAGGAAATTAGTTTCAGGTTCTGGGAGCCTGCATTTGAAGGAACTTGGTGACTAATGAAAGCAGCACTTCTGAAGCAGGAGTGGGGGTGAGATGAGGATTCGCGAGCAACGCCTGGGCTTATGGAAAGCACCTTTATTATTGTTCGGATACGTCCAGCTTTTGCGAGCGCACTTCTTGCCACTCTCCTCATTTGGTGTTCACTCCTGTTGTGTTTGCTTCTCTCCTTGTCTGTGTGCGTTGTATGACTCTATTGAGTGAGCCTTCTACCTCCTTTGGGCTATATTTTTATTTATTGGAAGCTAGCCAGAGAGGACAGTGGCAGTCAATTCATGTGTTGTCATGTGCTGTATCTTCAGATACAACTGGCCACTTCCCAGTATATTAGTTAAACTTGCACCTGTCCTAAAACACCTTTGAACTCTGGGTTGATTTCATTAGTGTATTTATACAAGATAAGCTGTAGGTGTCTCATGAAAAGTTACTGTCCCCACTTACGGTAACATATTCTCTCTGCACCCTTGCGTGTGAGGCCAGATTGATGACCAAGCAGAAGCCCAATGACGATTTTCTGAGCATAAGGTAGGTGTCCTCTGTCGGCCCTGGCCTTTCTGCCAGGCATACTGTGCACTCCGAATTTACAATCCCCAAGACCTCCATTCTTATCCCACTTACAGGAGCATGTAAGGATTTTTTTTTTTAAAAATATATAGTTTAGCCAATTATCCTAAAAACACAAAAAACACAAACCCAACCACCTTAAAAGTGAAACTACGGGGCCGGACTCACTTTTAAGATCTTACCCTTAGAAGCTCTTTGTGAGAGACAGCGAAGCATTCAGCCAGCCTTCCCATCCCCACGCACTTAAGTGAAGGGCAAACTCCCAGTCTCTTAGTAAGTGATTCCCTCCTGCCACTTAGTGCTATAAATGAGATATGGTTGTAAAAATCTAATACTATAAAATATGTTTGGTACAGGATGGCCTTTGCGCTTCTCTTAGATCTTACTCATGCAATCTCCTGGCTGAGAAGGGAGACTCTGCCTCCCCTCAAATGTAGTTCAGGATGTTCTGCCAAAGGCGACGTTACTCCAGACCCGTGTCCAGTCCAGGAAACGCAAGCCGAAAAGACCTCAGCGGCTCCTCCTGTTGAAAGGGACTGCTGTTCTGAATGCACAGTGTATCACAGAACATTCTGGCACAATCGCGCTACTGGTATATGAAAGTGAACTGAAGGGCACACTTTTTTTGAGGGCAGATGTTTCTCTCACCTTTACCCAAATTAGAAAAATGCTGGGGCTTATGGAGATCTGATAGAAAGCAGCTTGCTGACAGCATTCCTGATAGGAAAAAAAATGTCACTCTTCTGTGCTTTAAAAATAGAACTAACAAAATCCCAGTAGTTCAGCAGCTAAGTACACTGCCGTGTGTGTGCTAAACAACAGTGAGAATAACTTTTAAGTTATACACAGAATAAATAAATGTACACTAATAATCAGAAGCCTTAGAAGCTAGACATTTCCTTTTCTCAAAGATCTCATCTGTGCCATTTTCATTATTCTTCTCTGTTCAGCTCCTTTCAAACGGGCTGATTAGATTACACATTTGTAATAGATAAATGATGGTGGCGGTCCTTGTTTGGTTTCCTATTGTAGGGAGCACCGAGTGTATTGTGGGTGTTGAAGAAGTGTTGTGTGAGAGGAGAAGCATGGCCAAACATTAGATCATAACATCTGTTTTAGGCGGGGCAGCATCGGGGGTTTTCAAAAGTACTTTGAGTGAAATAATTTTAAAACGGTTTGAAGTAAGCGATGAGTCCCTTGTCACATTGGCCAGTCATTTGAATACTCGCTGCCTGAGATTGTCTTCCCAGTTGCCCTTTGCTTTTGAGGAATCATGTGGCTGATTGCTAAAAGGGCGTGAAAAAGATTTAATATCACTTTACCTCTCCATAATCCTTGAAATTTCATCCAGTGCTTTCACCTACGTGATATTATTTGATCCTTAAGTAGGCAAGTAGTCATTGTGAATATTATTCTGCTCTTTCCCGTGGCGGTGGCCGTTTTCATGCTCACCTAGTTCTTTTTGTTGTTTTAGTCATCTCTCATACAATGCCCTCTGGCCACCAGCCTCCCCGCCCCATACTCCTGTCAGTCCATTGTAGGTGGAGTTTTCCCATCCTGGTAGTCGCTTCCAACTGATCACACAGAAGCTTAATATTACTATATAAATCCTCAACTGAGAGCTCAGGCTTGTTACTAGCTAGCTCTTATATTTAAATTAACACATTTCTATTACCCTATGAATTGCCATGTGGCTTGTAAAATATTACCTCATTTCCACACATCCTGCTTTCTCTGTGGCTGGCTGGCATGTCCTCCGACTCCGCCCTCCTTCTTCCCATCATTCTCAGTTTGGCTTTCCTGCCCAACTACTGTCAACTTTTTCTTAACCAATGAGAGTCATACGTAGTCACAGTGTACAGATTGATTATTCCGCATCAGTCCCCCCACGCTGCCTCCCTCAGATCCACAGAAAAGATCAGGCCTCCCAGGGATATCAACCAGACATGGCAATAACAATATGCAATAAGACTTGGCACAAACCCTCACTCAAATCAAGACTGGATGAAGCAACCCAATAGGAGGAAAAGGGGTCCTAAGAGCAGACAAAAGAGCAGAGACACCCCATTCCCACTGCTAGTAGTCCAACAAAGACCCCGGGCTATCAACCATAACGTATCTGCAGAAGACAAGATGTAGCTCACTCATGCTGGCTCTGTGATGCTCAGCCAGTTCTTAATAAACTCTGGGAGAAGGGCAGGCATTCAGCAACATGTCTGGCACCACAGAGTTGGCTCCAGCCCCCCAGGCCCGTCACTGTGCCTTCCTGTACTTGTCTCTGCGTCCCAGGAATCCTGGTTTTTCTCCAGCTGTTAGCTTTCTCGTCGGTTTTCCTGAGTAGACAGGGTCAGAAGGTCTTTTCTAGACCATATGGTGAGTGTTTTGTGTTTACTCTCAGGAAGATAGACAGCTGAGCTTGCTAGGACCTAGCCTTCAGGCTTGAAGTGACAGAAATGGAACTTGAAAGGTCACAGCCAGATCATGTGCTGGGACAGCAGGAATTGGGGTGTGACATCTCAGGATCACTGGGTGGACAAAATCCCTCACGATGACTTTTCTGTGGTGGTCCCTGTGTCACCTAAAGACACATACAGCTCTTTCTTTGATTGGCTCCAAAAAAAATCCCTGAATTTAATAATTCTCCTGGGCCAGTGATATGACACAGCTTATGAAGATACTTGCCAACAAGCCTGGCAACCTGAGTTCCACCCCTGGATCCACATGGAAGGAGAAAACTGACTCCCTCGAGTTGTCCCTCGGATACATGTGCACATACCCGCATGAGCATGCGCAGAAATAATCAGGAAATGTAATACAAGTTCTAAAAGTGGAGGAATGTCCTCGATTGATTTGAAGCTCTTTCCTGGGGTCTGCCTTTGTACAGAGAATTTGTCTGAACACATGGTTTCACTTAAATCCCTGGATTTACTCAGGAGTCTCAAAAGGCTGAAGTAAACCCTCATTCATGGATGGATGGATGGATGGATGGATAGATAGATAGTCCTTACTTGTTACCATTACCAGTCCTTCAGAAATTGGTATTTTAAGGCTGAAAATTAGTCTTATAAAGATAATTGAAGCTCCAGCTGGGTCCGGTGTTAATATGCCTATAATTCCAGCACTCAAAGGGCAGGAGTGAGGAAGGATAGGTGGGGGACCTTGCAGGTTGTACTTGTGCCAGGTTCTGGCAAGGAGGTATAGGACTCCAGTGTCCAACGTGTTGGAACTGATTTGAGAAGTTAGGTCAATCTTGGCCTTGGAATACTAAGTAGTCATGAAACTGATGCTTCCTGGAGACTCTTGAGGGCACGAGGCACATTATCGATTTATGCCATAGGAAGACATAGCAATTAGAAACTATATGCATGTTGGCTTTTATCAGGTTTCCTGCAAGGCATTTAACGTCAAGTGACGTAAGCAGACAGACATGGATGAATGAGATACATCTGTTTAGAAGCTGCATTTTAGATGAGGAAACTGGAATCTAGCCATTTATTCGTGTGGCTAGTAAGTGGGTGAGCACCCTGGTCACCATAGCTGTGACCCCGCGTCTGTGGGGTTCATAGTATATGTCCATAGTATATGTCCATGATGGCATGATTCTGCATGTGACGTAGTTGGAAGAGTGTGTGGCAGGCTCTTTTTCCCTCCTGTGTGGCAAGTATGGGCTGTTTGTCTCTGCCCTATGGCGTCTTTGTCCTTTGGAAGTGGTGTGATTTCAGAGCAGGAAATGGGACCCTCCTTTATCCTCTGCAATTTCCTTACCACCGAGTGAACACCCAGCCCTCCAATGGCTTTACCGTCCATCCCTTCCTGTGGCTGGTGCCCCAGAACAAACAGCAGCTATGGCTTCCTTCCTCACCCGTGCTCTGGAGAGTGAGTCTAGACACAACCTGGACCTGCCTGAGAGGCTTCCTGCTCTCCTGCCCTGCATATGACAGAAGAAGCACTTGGGAGTGCTTGCCGCAAGAATCTGTGTCCCTAAGGCCCCATGTCATTAGCTCTTAGCTGATTTGACTAAACGCTTGGTCATTTTAGCCATGGGATAAATACCAGTGAGGACATTATAGGATACATAATGGAAGGCATTTTAGCGGTGCGCATTCTGCAGAGAGCCGTGGACAGATGGGTTGTTTAAATGGTAGTTCAAGTGCTGTGCTTTTAGAGATTGGGGAGAGGCTTCCTTTTTCATTGCTCCCCCTCTCCCCGCCCCATCTCTGCTAAATTTTCTGTCTTAGATGTTTACCGTAATTAAATTGATACACAAAAATACTGAGGTTACCTGTCAAGATTTTTTTTTTTTAAATGACCTCCCTCTTCCTAGAAATGTGTGAAGCGCCTGCTGGTGAAGTTGAGGACTTCAGCCCAGAGGGAGACTTGTAAGGGCAAGAGACAGGGACAGTCATGAAGCAGAGCCGTGCGCACAGGGGAGAATGCCACCATACTGAATCTTTCTACTCTGATTTATGTTGAAAAATTATTTTCATCAGACCCTTCACGGCTACCCTAGCAGTGTTTTTCAGCCATTCTGTGCAACAAATTGAGGTTCCAAATGTAGTTTAAGAATGGTAGATAGAACTTCAGCTCATGCATTTCCCTGCCGTTGCTGTGTTAACGTTACCCTTGGTCTGCCCGGTGTGGCAGTACATACCTTTAATCCCACTCCGGGAAGCAGAGGCCAGTGGGGCTCCTAGACTCCGGGGTCTCCAGTGAATTTCAGATCATCCACAGTTCACACAGCAGTATCTGGGAGTCTCAGGGTCCATTCAAATCCTGAAGATCCCCCACATTTCTTCTGAAAACAGCTTTCATATCCAAAGGTAAACTGATGGGGAAGTTTATTAGCATTCTGATTCCCGGGTAGCAGGACCAAAGTCACGTCCACAACTGTGGCTGCTCTTTCAGGTAGCTTAGATTAACACCTCTTCCCGGGTGATCTCCATAGTTACAAGGAAAAGAGCAGAACAACATTAGCATATTCTGACCCTGGGGACAGCCTGTCTGTAAGTGCTAGGTGACCACCTCAGGTGCAACTGTGGCTTGAGAGCCTGGCCGCCATACAGTGTGGAAATATGTGGCCGGTATAATATTGCCCCACAATTTATTTTTTCTTAATAATTTTCAAATAAAAAGCTGTGCTGTTGTAACAGGATCTGCTTCATCGTGAGCATTAAGCTTGACACTTCTTACACGTTCTTACTGCCCCACACTTGGTGACTGTTTGGGTGTTTGAAACGCTCACAGAGAATGCAGGCTCAGAGGCCAGTGTCCCCTCCATGCTAGTAGCATGTAGCATGTAGCATGTCCTCATCCAGGAGATGGCAGTTGCTCTCCAGTTCCTGTGGATGCAGTGCAGACGTGTTAGTCTGGCCCCAAACCATCCCTGCAGGTGGATTTCCTCGGCCATGAGCATTCTCTCTCAATGGACCCACATTATCCTAAGAGAATGAACTCCTTAGAACCTCTCCAGCTTTATTTCTAACACTATCCTGAAATGAGTTTGCTCTCCCGCCAAGCGCATAAACCATTTTTCTACACAGTGAACATTATGATTTTTCAAAACCATCTTCTGAAATGACAGGCTGCTCAAAGATGTATCTCTTTTCTTAAAGGAGTCATGTGGATGGGATTTTCCCCACATATTCCTATGTTTTTCCTTGTCCACTTAAAATGTAATTGCTTCTATCTTCCCTACTTTTGTGTTGTTGAGTCTGAGGTTTGTTTTATGTTTTGTTTTGTTTGTTTCTCCCAGCAAGATAAAAGCTCATCCTCCACTGTCTTATGCCAATGGACCAATATTATCCCACCGTTTTTTTCATCTTCGCTTCCTGGTTAGGTTCTAACTCAGCATATATACTTAAGATAACAACTGTTACCTCATTTGAACAGCTTGCTAAAAACATAGATAACTGAAGCAAAACAGCTAAGAATGTTTCTTCTGTCCCTTCTGCTGCTCTTTTACAGAGTAGGTCCTGCTGTTCCTCATCAGTGCCCCTCAGAGAGGCCTGGATGGGTAGTGGCTGCATCTCAGGACAGACTATCCTGAGGGTGAGCTCTGCCTGCTGGCCCTTAGGGTGAGGTAGGAAATGGATCGCACATTGCATGGAAATCTGGGTGATGCTCACATCACAAGGCAGTAGCCAGTAGTTTCTCAGGCCATCGTCTAAGTGGACCAAAATGCCATGGCAAGCTCTGAGAAGGCTCCTTTTTACTTTGGGTTAGACCCTAGACTGTCTTAGTGACCCCCCCCCACACACACACACACGCACACAGACACATACTACCGCCACCTTTTCAAACAAAGAAACCCACAGGCTTTTCAGTTATCACCCCTTACACTAACTTCTGCCGTTCTTCACACGATGGCGTTTGCTCCTATGAAATCACTTTTTAAAACAGTTTCCTCATACATCCTGTTTCTTGACAGCCTTCCTTTATTTTCTGTTCTCAGTTATGAAACAGTCAGCCTCGAGGCTCCGATCTTCCTATGACATTCAGGGGCCCTCCTGTGGCATGCTGGGACTCTCCCATGGCATGCTGGGACTCTCCCTTTACACGTGGAAGCCTTTGCTTTGCTCATATTGCAGGCCCATAAATTAAACTCCCTCCTTAATATTCCCTGCCCCTATGTCTCTCCCTCCCTCGCTCCCTCCTCCCATGTGTATGTGGCAAATGATGTCTATACGTGAGGGAATGTCTGTATCTCTCCTTCTGTACCATTTGAGCTTCTTAAACTCTTTAAACTATCATTGGTTGATTTGGTTAGCTTCTGTGCTGTAATTAAACACCCAAGAGAACACCTTGCAAAGACTAAAGGTTGCCTGAGGCTCACAGTCATGGAGGCCGAGACCTGTATTGATTGACCTCTACTTTTGGAATCCTGTGGTGAAGGAGTAAGTTGTCATAGGAGTCTATGGCAAAAAAACAAGTGCTCTCTTCCTGCCAGAAAAAAAAAATAGATCAGAGACCTGCTATCTCCTTCCAGGGCACCTCCCCAGTGGCTTAAGTGTTCCTGCAAGGCACCCACCTCTTCCAGGTTCTATCCTCTCCCAATAGCTCCACCCTGTGGGCTTTTAGCACGTAAGCCTTTGACTGACTTCAGGATACACACTGTGAACGGGCATGGTGTTGCACACCTTTAACCCCAACACTGGAAGCAGAAACAGGTAGATCACTGCCCAGTCTGGTCTTCATAGAGAGCTCCAAAACAGCCAAGGCTCCATAAAGAGACCTTATCTCAAGAAAAAGAAATCCTAACTATAGAACCAGTAATGTGCTAGGCTGTAGCACGGTGCCTGTGTTAGCAGAGATAGATCTGGTCTACTTCTGGTTGCTACATTTTATTGCCTAGACATGAAGCTCTCGCGTGGGCTGTCCTCTGTGATAGGATGCAACGCCATCCCCAACGCAGCTGAAGGAGGTCCTGAGGTCTTGAGGTCTTGACCTCACATCTTTCTGGAGCTCTGAATGCCCCTTGTAGTGCTTGTTTAAAACTTTGTAAGGACCTCAGAAGCAGCAGCTGTAGTATATTTAACCGGGCGGTGGTGGCACACGCCTTTCATCCCAGCACTTGGGAGGCAGAGGCAGGCAGATCTCTGTGAGTTCGAGGCCAGCCTGGTCTACAGAGTAAGTCCCAGGACAGCCAGGGCTGTTGCACAGAGAAACCCTGTCTTGGAGGAGGGGCACGATTTTATAATGGTTTCTCACAATTACAAATGACAGAAGGACTTGGTTACTTGGCTGTTTCTCACAGCTAGTGGCCTGCGGGGCGGGTAGTGTCCTGGTGATTACTGTGGGCTGCTCTACCACTGATCTTCCTTCTGCTTCCGTGATTGGCATGTGTTCTCTTCTTCCGCTTTGCTTTGTCCAGTGTGGGTTTTGGGGGATGACACCCTGAGTTTTAGAAATTCCAGAAAATGTTAATAGTAATGAAGTTAAAACCCTCCCAGAGAGTAAAAGTCCAATCTAAAGGGTTTTCCATCTTGCCCCCTGGAAGTTGCTTTTCTCTTGGTGATGATCTAGGCTTTGCATAGGTGTCTGTGCAGTCGTTCTATTAGTGACCGCGTCCCCATGCGTGCACCAGACCCTGGGAAACCATTTTCCTGGTTATGTCAGGCATGTGGAGAAATGCGGGCTAGTTGGCTGGATCCTTATGAATCATAGATTTAAGCCTACTTCTTTCTTCAATGATTGCTTTAGTGAAGAGCAGAATTAACTTCAGCTTTCCATTGGGTAGCCTGTTCATACGCTGCTAGTAATAGAGGAACCCGGACCTGGTGAAACCTCTAAGGTCGTGTGTGACCGACCATGTCAAAACTTCAGAGCTCTAAAGATAGTTTTTATACAACATAGACTAATTGAATTATTAGCTATCTTATTTCACTAGGTAAATTTCTTTTTAAAAAAAACAACCTAGAAATGGGTTATTAACCAAAATGGCAAGTTTGTTTATTGGAAATGGAATGAATTTTTGTTTTTATAGCTTTCACTTTATACTTTATAATATATATGATACTTTATAATTTCTTGCCATTAGCATGCCCTAGCTATGTAACAAAGAAGTCTACACTACTTCAACAGTGTAGTTTCAGGGAAAAGAAATATCTCACTTGAAGAAGCAAGGTCATCTTGGAGTTGTGAATGTAAGCTTTATTAATGGGTCTGCCTGCTCTTGGGGGAGGAAACAGTTGTCCATAGATATTTATGCCTAAGACTGCACTAAGATAATATGCCGTGGTCATTGTCAAGAGGGAAATTCATCGTATGTTCTGGGTATCTGCGCTAGCCACGCTGGCCAAACAGCTCTATAAACGTTCCAGTGAATAATCTGGAACAATTTTGTCTTAGTTTTATTAGGCCTTCCCATAAATTTTAGCAGATAAAACTCAGGAAATTCAAGATTGCCATTGTCTCACCACCCATGAAGCTCTGGTAGAGACCGTTCTGATCAGCAGCTCTCAGCCACAGGGTCGAAGGTGGAAGACTCATCGTGCAAGTTTCGCATGGGAAGCCTCAGTTTGATTTTTACTTCCCTTCAGACATATGCCGGTTGACTTGCCTACAGCTTTACTTAAGACTAGAAGGCCTCCCCTTCGGAGAGAGACTGATGATGTTGTCTGGCGCAGATGAGAAACTAGTTTAAGGCAAAGCCAGAGGCCACAGGGAGCTGAGACTTCGTGTGAGAAGTGACATTTCCTGTATTGGCACTTTAACGAGTCCCACAGCTCTGGAGATGGCACAGAGCCTGGACTTGTGATCCTGGAAGCCAGAGCCAGTCAGTTACCCGGTGACAGGCTGTGTAGGGTTTGTAGATCACTCTGAACCCCTCAGTCTTCTCTCGGGTCTGTCACTTCGTTCATTTAATAAACTCTCGGGTGTCTAGGATGCAGTAATTACCATGGCAGGTGTGATCTCTGCAGCGGTGTAAGGATTCTGACAGGATAGTTTCGGAACAAAAATTCATCAACTTGGAGAGTATTGTTCTCTTTTTTAGTCATTCTCCTGATGCCTATTTTATCTTTCTAGATAACTCTATTGAATCGGTTCTTTATTTATAGCTTCTATACCTTCTGTGTGAATGTGAATGGATGGAGTACTCCACATCCAAAATGGATGCTCACCTTTTGCATGCCAAGAGAAGGAAAATCCAGACTTGACCTCATATGACACTGAAAAATGGGGTATACTGAAAACATGAAATTACCATAGGAAGTATGTATATGTATACTTATATAAATCATGTATATACATATATGTATGTGTGCACATATACATTATATACATGTATATGTATATACACATACGTATTTATGTGTGTGTAAATTGTGTATATATACACACATACGTATATACATATATGCATACGCATACACACACACACCAGCATGTGCCTGTCATCTGGGTGCTCAAGAGACAGAGGCAGAGTCACTAATCTGTCACCAGCCTAAGCTGCATGACAAGACACTCTTCCAAGAACAGGGGAGCGGGGAACAGGCTGTGTGTGTGGTTTTTTTTTTTTCAGTCTAGCAGCTGTGAGGGAGAGGCAGGGGGATCTCTGTGAGTTCCGGGCTAGCCTCATCTACATAGTGACTTCTAGACCAGCCAGGGCTGGTGTGTAACATAAACAAGTTAGTTCTCAAAAGAGGAGGTTGTTGCAGTAAAGCAAACCCGGCTCCTCCATGTGTCTATACCCACCTTCTCCCATTCCCTAGAAGCCCATGTTGGCACAATATCCTTAGTCTCTAGACCTAAGCTAAATCTCATTTCTCTGCAAATTAACAGAAAAAGTGGTATAGGAATAATAGATGAATTTCATATTTAAATATGAGTGATATCTCCAAGATAACACATCGGGAATGTAGAAGTATTCCCAAATCTTAGCAGGCATGTAATCTGTAACACTTCTGGCTTCAGCCATTTTAGATAGGAAACTCTCAGCCTGCTTCATCTCTTTAGGGGAAACTTTACTGTCTGTAGGGAAATCGAAAAGGAGATGATTTAGACAGAATGTTTGTTTGCAAATGACAAAATGTTGCCTTAAAGGGAACGATGGACTCTCAGTGGATCTGGATGGTGTCATGGGGGCCGGTAAGTGGTTTCCACTGCATTACTGGAATCTAGGTGCAGGGTTGGGTCGTGCATCATAGAGCATCTCATCAGACTTAGCAGGGAAGTCCAGTGCATTCCTAACTAACCAGAAAAGTAGGGGAGAAGGGAGAGACCTCCACTAAGTATCCAAGAACAAGATGCTGCCTTTTCTAGACAGCATATATAATTCTTGTCTAGTCTTAACCCTGAGTCTATTTTGACTCTTTGAATCCCACCACACCTCTTGCAATCATCTGCGGATGAGACCCAGGGCTTTCTGCTCTTCCACTAAGCTCACCCCAGATCCCCATCACCTCTTACTTTATTTATAGTGTTTTTGATAAAACTGATGTTCCCATGGGGTGGGGGCATACAAGTGATATCAGTGTCTTTCATGTAATGTTACAGCAAAGCTTCCTTTTAATTTTATCATTTGGTAGTTCTGAAAATCTTCAGGTGTTTGTCTTATATCCAATCTGCTTTGTAAGTTATTATTTGGTTTCTATACACTGAATCCAACGATGTATATCAACACGAGAACCTTATTGAAGGCAAGAGTAGAGGCTGTCTGTTCTTGATCACCTTCCCTAGGAATGGCAACATCAAACCGCTCTTGACGTTAAGAACGTGATTTTCTTCATTGAACCAACCAGTCCTTCTTACCAGGACATCAGAGCTGCTGAAGGTGTCCCAATTAAGACCGAGAACAAAGGGAAATGTGAAGTTCGTTAGAGAGATGTGTCTGTCTCCCTCTCCCGGTTGGCATGCCTGTGATTGATTATGTCTTCATCCAAATTTGTCAGGAGGCTCGGAAGCTCAGATGCGTTGTGAGAGCTAAGTGTTACTGAGATCTGCACGGTAACTCACACGAAAACACGCGTGAGGGGGTGCTTGAAGCAGGAAGGTAGACATGGGTGGAGCCTGAAACTTGCTCATCGGCTACCTTAACTTACTTAGACATGGCACTTGAAGGAGGATCCCTCAGGTTGTTTTCTGGCCTCTACACACACACACACACACCCACACACACACCCCATATATTGAAAAATAGGCAGGTGCTTGACGTATATTTTCAGTCATTCACTCGTTAATTTTGGTTTCCCTTCTTGAGACACTGGGAGCTATTTCCTCCTCTTTCATTCTTCTGATGGACGGGAAATTGAATCATGTCCTTATAGGATTTTTAGTGACTGTTGGCGGTATCTCTCTCTTCTTGCGGGAACTCTGCCATGTGAAGGGTGTCACATGGGACTGGTTTCCTCTCCGTTACAGACTCACCCATCCACCCACCTGCAGCCAGCCCCTGCAAAAGGTTCTTTTGACCTTTGTTGGCTGGAGCGCAGTGGTAGGATTCTGAGCCGTGCTTAGCAGTTTAGTTCCCGTGGATTTTTCTGGAGCCTGTGTTTCCCCGGTAAATTTCACCATGGCCTCTGTGGACCACTCCTCTAGATGTCCCGCAACAGTCTAGGAAGCTTCCTTACTTTGGAGCGGGGCAAAGAGCTTTTCTGTGCTGCTAGCAGCAGACACAGCCTGCCTCTGGCAGCCTCCTTGCCTTAGTAGCTAGCATGTTCCTGGGGCACTTCTCCCTCTCCATAGCTCAGTGGATCCGCCTTAGGGGATGGTCCTTCTCCTTCATGTTTGTCCCCCACCCCCCCTTATTTCTTCTTTTTTATTTTTTTCTCCCAGAGGTAATAGCCACTCCCTGCTCCAGCTTCCCGTCTCTCTAGGGCTCTCTTATCCAACCCATTTTCAGTAGGTAACTATTTTTGGTTGCTAGCAATTCTTTGATTTAAAATGTTCCACGTTCATATTACTGGTGTGATTTATGTCTCCTGATGGGACTCTGACCGGAAAAAAGGGGGTAACAGAAAAAGCCACCCACAAAAAAAAAGATTTAATTGCCACTGAATTACCAAGTCGTGATGGGTGCCCTATTTTTCTCCACGTGCTCAACAACTCACTTGACTGTAGTCTGGATCACATCAGCCAGTCTGTAATCAGGTGCTGAATATTCTCACCAGCGTGCCTGCAGCAAGCACAAAATAAGTCAATATCCTTTTATGAGTCCGTAATATGAAGGCATTTATCTGTTCAGCAGAGAGTAATTCAGCAGGATCTGCAGACTGGCAGTAGGGTAGGTGATTTAAAAAAAAAAAAAATAGAGGACCCAGGCTCAGGCCCTGCCTTGTAAATTTGTTAGGGAGACAGGACCTGTATGTATGAAAAGTTAACCAGGGAGGCATCTGTGCTTGTGAAGCATTCTGCAGTAGCATGTGTGTGACCTCGTGTTTCTAGACTAAGAGCTGCCGCAAGACATCGGTGTTTCACAATTCTAAGTGTCTGGACATTATTTGTCTTTTCGGTTGTTTCCTGTTTTCTCTACGTTCATGATACTTGCTACTAGGAATTACTGGGGCTGTGATTTGGTAGATCCTCAGTCAGCAATGGCAAGACATAGTTTTTGACACTAGGCTGCTAGAATGGTGTCCAAGTCTTGTCTACTTTGGGGCTTTGGGCCACATCTCTTTGACCGTAGGGATTGCTAGGAGCCAGGTGATCAGGGTGAGGTGGGATGGTCCAATAAAAGCTGTTGCTGCAGATTGGAAAGTTCCAGCTGAAATGGTTCTAGCATGGATGACGTTCTTGTTGCTACATTGAAGGGGTCTTCTGTCCTTCACACACGCATGCACGTGCGTGCGCACATACGTACACGCACACACTACACAATAACATATAGGCAGTCGCCATCCTAGAATTGTTCCGGCTAGTCTCTCCAGTGGAACTGGGTTTTCTCTGCCGTGTCTCTCATCACGAAGATAAATCACAGTGACAAGTGCTGCCCCTGGAGCTATGAACCATTGCCGGAGGTGGCACTCTGGGTTGTCCCAGCCACACTGTTCCTAGAAATGATCTTGAGCTCTATGTGACTTTGATCGAGTTCTGGGAAGTACTGTCTAATCTGGTGTGTCTTCCTAGAGATCAGCTGTGCCTTAGCGGAAGGAAAGCGTGCTGATGAATGCTGCCCTAAAGGGAACCTGTCATTTTATGGCGGAAATCTCAAACTAGTATTTACCCTGGATCCCTTGCTTGCCATGTATACAAGCTGTTCCTACACGTTACTTAGAGGGAAGATACCAGGAATCTGACTGTTGCATCTGCCTGTGTTTCTCCAAACCATTGCCTGATGGTTAAGTTTATGTGAATCTATTATATATTAAAGTTTTAAGAATGTTTCTCATGGTCTCTGTCATCCTTAAGGATTTGAAGACCTAAATAAATAGTTTTGGGCTTTAGATGGAAACTGTGACCTTAAGATTGGGACCTGTGATGAAGTATCGGCAGTAGCTTAAGTTGGGCCCAGTGGCCATGACTCTAGGTTGAAGCCACCACTACCTCATGCTTGTGACTGTGGCGAAGGCTCTCATTCTCCCTCTGGTTGTAGGAGCTGCAGCATGGGGAGAATTATTAGTTCTATTTGGAGAATTGCCTGTTTCGTGTGGAGGCTCTTGGTGGGTACTTGGTGTGGGGTCGTGTATGGTCCTTCAAAGATCCGCCAGGTTGGCACCAGCACTGGAATTGTTGGAGAGGCAATGAATGAACCCTTCCCAGACATGGGTTCAGGAGGCTAGCTCCACTGTTCAATGGGAAATATCATGTCCCTACGATGTGGACATATGTTCAGGCTTATGAGGAGAGATCCTGGCAGAGTGAGAAAGAAAAACAGCAACTCAGAACCAAGGTGTCCCCTCTGGTTTGCCCTCAGATGTTTACCTTTGACCCATTGGGGTCTCTTTCTTCGGTCTGTCGGTCAGCACAGACTACTTCATGTAAAATCTCTCAAAGAATTACATGGAGGAAAATAAAGATTCCTCACTGAGAGCTCACACACTGCATCTATCTGAGAAAATGGTTCTTGTTTCTAGAATGTCCTCTTTTCCTTGTCCAGGTCAACTTAATGCTAGGGTCTCCATCATCCCCCATGCTATCCAGTGTTATCACCTTCTATCTCTGCTGTGTTGCACATGGTAGGACATGGGAAGCCATGGAGCCGTATTGTCATGTGACGCTCTGCTCTTACTCCACTTGACACCATTTGAGCCACAGTGGCAGCTGAACACTGCAGCGCCATGTTACGCCCATTGGCCATGGGTTGGCCTTTACTGAAACAAATGTCTGCTGTCATAGTGGATAAATTAATTCCTTTTTAATTTATATATTTGATGCATGTGCTAGTTTCCTGTGTGTTGTTGTAACAAACACCTTGACAAGTAGCAGCATAGGTGAAGAAAGGGTTTATTTGGCTTACAGTTCAAGATTCCAGTCAGTCATTGTCAAAATGACCGACTGCCTTGACAAGCAGCAAATCACCTCACATCCGCATTGCAGAGCGTGTTTCCTCCTGCTAGTGCTCACTTAGCCTTGTCTGCACTTAAAAATAACTCAGGATCCCAAACTAGAGAATAGTGCTGCCCACAATGGCCTGTTTCCTTCTATAGCTGTTAACAATCAAGATAACCCCCTAGAGACATACCAACATGATCTAGACAAGTCTTCAATTGAAACTGTCTTCCCAGGTGATTCTAGATCAGCAGTTCTCAGTCTGTGAGTTGTGACTCTTTTGGGGGTAGCATATCAGATATATTTATAGTGCAATTCATAACAGTAGAAAAGTTACAGTTATGAATTAGCAATGAAATAATTTTATAGTTGGGGGATCACCACAACATAAGAAACTCTATTAATTGGTCGCAACATTAGAAAGGTTGAGAACCATTGAGGATCGCTGTTGACAGTTAAAACTTAGCAATACAATCCACCCCATGTCAGCCTGAACAATAAACACGTTTAAAACCATAACTTTCTAACTCTTTGTCTCTAAAGGCATGTGTTAATATATTAGTACAAACTGTGTTCCAACCTTAAAAGTCCCATAGTCTTTAACAACTCCAAAATCTTTTAACTATGGGCCCCTATTTTTTTTTAATTCCAATATGTGAAAGACAGTAGCATACAGTAATCATACTTCAGGAAAAGTGATGTCCTTCTGTTTATATGTTGCTTTTATTGGTTGATGAATAAAGCTATTTTGGGCAATGGCTCAACAGAGTAAACCACAGAAAAAATCCAAACAAAAATATATAGAGTAGGCAGAGTCAGAGATGCCATATAACTGCCAAAGGAGAAAGATGCCAGAACATTACTGGTAAGCCACAGCCTTGTAGTGATACATAGATTAATAGAAATGGGTTAATTAAGAT
This sequence comes from Alexandromys fortis, assembly GCF_014885135.2. Taxonomy (NCBI): domain Eukaryota; kingdom Metazoa; phylum Chordata; class Mammalia; order Rodentia; family Cricetidae; genus Alexandromys; species Alexandromys fortis. The sequence continues at coordinate 4,542,058 of NW_026068003.1, forward strand.
ATAAGAGCTAGCTATGAATATGCCTGAGCCATTGGCCAAACAGTGTTGTAATTAATATAGTTTCTGTGTGATTATTTGAGTCTGGGTGACTTGGAAGCAAAGGCATACAGTCTCTGGCTACAGAGAAGCAAATCCAGCAGTGTGGATCAGATCATTTTCTGACGTATACAGCTTATATGGGCTCCAAAGGGCGTGGTCAATGCCACACCCCAACCCCAGCTCTGCTATCAGCAGCAAACACAGCTTCTCTCATAGGCATAGGTAGGCCCCACACCTATAGCTCTTTTTGGTGGAGATTCTGTGCCCTTAACATCCCCAGTATCCCAGGGACTCCATTGAAACTGAGTCTTTCATCTTTCCTAGTAGTTTCTCAAGACATCTCCTCAGGGACTCCCAGCCTGGTCACAAGACATTGGTGTCCATGGCTCACTTAAGAGTCTTACATCTTGCATTCCTTCAACATCAGTACCACATGGATGCTGCTTACATTGCCAAGTTCAGCTCGAGATATAGTCTGGCTCCCTTGGATCAGAGCCTCTGTGTGCTATCCCCAAGCAAACACATCCTGGTTGTGTCAGTGAAGCCTAGAAGGTTTCACTTCAATGTTCTCTTTGATCACCATCAAATGTTGTCAGTGTCAGTGATCTCTGACACTCTCAGCGGCTACTTCAGCTCTTGCATGGTTAGCGCATACATTCTTGGCCCAAACAGCAGCTGAATAGCCTAGTTAACAACAGGGTTCTCATTCCCTTCTGAAAAATGACCTGGGACTCTACTGTCACTATAACTTTAAGCACCCCTTCCCCTAAGCTCCCACAGGAAGGCCCATTATACTCTTCCCCACAGTCCTCAATGGCTATTCCAGCCCAGAGTTCCAAAGTCTTGACAATCAGTTCGAAGCATAAAAGTTATATGGTCGAGTCTTTTACATCAACACCCCATTCTTAGTATCAGTGTCTGTTCCTGTGTCATTTCTATTGCTTTGATAAAATACCCTGATTACATAGGGAAGGAAAGAGGTTCTCCTCCTCTTCCTCTTCCTCTTCTTCTTCTTCCTCTTCCTCTTCCTCTTCTTCCATATACAGATTATAGCCCACCACTTAGAGGAAGTTAAGTCAGGAACTCAGGTAGCTGGTCACATCACATCCACGAGAACAAAGAGCCTGTGCTCATCTTTGCTTCCTGCTCATTTGCTGTGTCTCCTCTTGTCCAGAGCCTGTGCGAACTGCCTACAATGGGCAGGCTTTTCTATCTTAGCTAACCATCCAGATAATTCCCTCTTCAACATGCTGACAGGACAACGTGATCTAGAAAATTCCTCAGTTGAAACTCTAGGTGCTGTCAAGTTGATAGTTTAGACTAACCACTAAAATACATACTCGCCAAATGTGCAAAAGTATTAAAATACACTATCAGATTTGATATTTATGTACCTGTATCAGCATTTACATGTGAAATAGTTTTAACATTTAACATAACATTCCTTTATCTCAGATTTATTTCTCGGTATGTCTGTATGTATATGTCCGTGTGAGTGTGTGTGTCTGCATATGTCTGTGTGAGTATGTGGAGAGGCTGGAAACATATCAGATCTCTTGGAGCTGAGGTACAGACACTTTGAGCTGTTTGGTGTAGGTGCTGGGATCCAAACTCCAGTCCTCATGATGAACAGCAATCTCTCTTAACCACTGACCCATCTCTCCAGTCCAAAAATAATTTGATATTGACATTTTCATATAATGTGTTTTTCAAAATGCAGATAACTTTTTTTAAGCTCTAAAATGAATCAGTCTTGGACAATGGCAATCTTAGGCAAAGGGTTTGCCATGAAAACAACAGAACAGACTGCGGTTTAATCCCAGTAATCCTTATGTTTTTATTTTTATTTTTTTTTAAAAATAGGCTAGGCATAGGGGTACACATTTATCACCCCATTTCTTGGAAAGCAGAGGCAGTAGGGTCCCTGAGGCTTACTGGATATCTAGCCTATCCAAATTGAGCATTTCCATGTCAAGTAAGAAGCCCTGTCTCCAAAGGCAAGGTGGGACAAGACATGGTAGCTCATGCCTTTAATCCCAGTACTCTGGAGGCAAAGGCAGGTGAGGATCTCTGTGAGTTTATTGCCAGCCTGGTTATATAATAAGTCCAGGACAGCCAGGGCTATGTAGCGCTCCTGTCTATAAAATAAACAGATGACCAAGGTGGGTGGTAACTGGTTAATAACTCCTAAGGTTAATCCCCTGAATACATGTGTGTACCCTCAAATCCACACAATAATTGTGCTTGTAGACATTTCAGGGAACATGAAAGTCTGTTAAAGAGAAAGTGGGATGCTCAATCCTGCCATAAAACATCTATTTCTGGTCTTTCTTCTGTCAAGTATTTTAAAGGATATTTATAAATATCCACATTACCTAAGTAGGGTGAAACTCAACTGTAAAGTAGTTTTTGCCCTAACAGAATGTCATGTTCATGTCCGGATATTAGCACGCCATTTTCCTTTATTTTTTTAGCTTCTTGATAGTGTGACTCTAAATGTTATTTATCATTATTTATTTAAGTAATAAGTGATCAGTATACTTCTATTTGTTTTTTTTTTCCTCTAATGAACAGCACAGAAGTAGGAGTGCTGCCTTGACGTTTGTGCCTTATTCGATTTCAAGGTTCCTTTTTTTTTCCTTTGTATTAATCCGTAGAAATGAATTTCAGTCAGAATCCTCCGTTTTAATTCTGAAGATACCTTGTACACATCGCAGTACACTGATCAGGTATGGCAGCAGCTGCTTGGTCGCTTGCATGGGCAGTTTTTAAGTTCAGGAGGATGTTGTTGTTGTTGCTCACAGGTTTTTGTGACAACATTACCTCATCCTCATTTCTACCTGTCACAGCCGGCATCCGTCACGGACCTCTCACTGTGCAAGTAACCGAAAAAGTCAGAACAGGAAAAGGAGTGCTAACCTCTAGACAGAGAAAGTTAATTTTTAAAGCGATCTTTCAAACTCAAATTACAGATGGTGATTTATACTCTTGGGCTGTTCTAGGGGCATAGCCTTGCTGACATGGGGTTTAACTGAATACTTTAATTGTATAGAGACACAGCCAGAGCTTATATAATAGATTCCCAAGGAATCCGTAAAATAGAGATTTCTTTTTTCAGGCTGCCATCATGCTAGTTTCTTCTCATAGCTTCTTACCTCCTGATTATTCTGAACCCTCATGGCCTGGCTTCCAACCAGCCAGCAGTGAAATCTCCCTCAGATTCCACTAGAGATGGAGTATAGAGTATCTAAAATTCATAGATAACCTTCCTCTCGCCTTATCTCTTGACATGAATGCAGATAACTAAAATTCTCAGGCAGAAAATGCCCTGTTTGCGGGGAGATGAAAGAGTTTCTCTGGTCCAGACGCTCAGCTAATTTGTGATCTTTGCTGTGCATCATCGTCTCCAAGAGACAGGGATGTAAGCAGGGGGGGAGTCTCCCTCCGAAGTTCCTTCTAAAAGAGGAAAAGAGCATGAACTGCACGCTTGATTTCTAGAGAGCTAAGCTCGAGATCATCATTAAGTTATGTTTACTATTTAGAATTTAATTAAATAAGAGGCACAGCACCGATTGATCTACAGCGTTTTCTAATGGTCGGAGAGAATGTTAAGGAGAATGGTTGTTCAAAATAACCATGGGCTCTCATACGCTGCGAGCCCATGCCTGTGTACATCACTGAATTGATTCCGCAGTACCAGAGAAAGGTGGGCCTTAGTCTGATGTCTGCCTTGCTTAGCAAGTCAAGCTTTCTGTATACTGAAAGCAGCTTTTCCAAGTATAATAACAGCCGGTGTGGTAAGGACCTTATTTTATAAATGGATTATTGTATCAGTTCTCATGACAGCCGTTAAGGGTATATTGTTGATATTTCCAAGTTAAGGGAATTAAGCCTTGAGGAGGTTAAGTGGTTTGTCTAGGCCAAATCAGGTCTTTGTTTTTTTACCATGATGGTCTTCCAGAGCCTGCAGTGATGAGGCAAATTGAGTCCTAGCGCTAGGCGCCATTGGATAAGGTACAAGTTGAGCATCTTTGCCGCATCTTCTTACCTTCTGCTCAGATTTCTTTTGCACGGCACTCAATAAATAGTAATCACGGTGTTTCTGTGTGGTGGGACTCTCTGCAGCACTCAAGTGCCTCTGCCTCCTAAGTGCTGGGATCAAAGGTTTGGACCTCCACACTGGTAAAACTAAAAGCCATTGTGTCTTCGAGTTGGTTCTTAGTAAAATTTCTTATTGCCACCCAACTTAAATCTGGTCATTTACCTGACCACCTCTAGAAGCGAACAGGCAATTACTTTAAAATGTATTTTCAGGTTCAGCAGATTCATTTCACAAGTCACTGAATCCAGCACACTCGGTCCTTGAGCGCTCCCTGGGTTGTAAATGCGCTCACCTGCTGGGAAGCACAGCATGGGAGCCCACGCCCCAAAGACTTTTGTTTTATTGGAACCTGATCCTGCAAAGATGGCTCAAAAGGCCCTTGCAGAGCTTTAATTTGTTTGAGAAGTCAGCAAAACATGCGACGTGTTTTTACAAAGGTAGCCTCTAAAATGATAAGGAGAGAATTGGAGGACTTAGAGGAGGGATATACCAGGATGCTAAGCAGCCGCTTCCGTGGGGTGAATTCTCTATACTGTCTGCACAGAAGGCCTGCACTTCACAAACCGCAGAAGGCAAATTCCCTCCATTCTCTATGCAGTCTCTCTGCACCACTTGGATCATTCTGAAGAGCAGTTTTAGGTATTGGAGATATTCCGGATGCTCCCGGGATGCTCGCGAATAGGCACAGAGTACTATAACCTGTACAGCTTCTATCTCAGGGTTGGGAGACTCCTTCTGTGATAGTCAAACCCTTTGGAATGACCATCAGTCAGTCCTTCCTCGAAGAAGTTTGGAACTGGGGAAGCACTGCGATTCCTGCTGCAGGGCATCATAGAAATCAAACAGATTCGGCCTTGACTGATCTGTTAATGCTGCATCTGTCAGGATTTATGGCACTGTTGGTAATACTCAGGCTTTAAAGCTCGTGAGAGGCAAAACAATCTTCCTTTTCTGGACTGGGGATGTGGCTCAGTTGGTAGAATGCTCATACAGAATGCCGGAGGCCCCAGGCTCAAACCCCAGGACTGCATACAAAGTTATAGTATGCACGGGGCATGGGGTTCAGAAGTTCAAGGTTTTTCTCCACTGCGAGTGGCATTCCAGGCCAGCCTGTAAACACGACTCTGTCTTTAACAGCTGGAGTTGGGGAGAAGGGATATGCATAATCTTCTCTTTCAGGTTTTGGGTTTTGTTTGGTTTTTGCTTTTGCTCCAAAGCCCTAGCTCCAGCCCCAGGTCCATGCAAACAGTGCTTTGTCGTTGCTGTGTCTTTGCCCTGCTGATTTTCCCGGGCTGGGCAAGAATGATTCCAGCAGACAGTATGCATGAGAACCTTGTCCGTTATTCAGGATTGAGGGTATTGAAAGAACAGATGCAAAAGCCCAGCAGATGTGCAGATTTGGATTGAGGCAGAAGGCCTTGTTAGTGGCCTGTCTCACGGCTGTGTCAAAAATGCCTGAGCAAACAACTTTAGGAAGGAGACGTCTCCTTCTCGCAGTGTGGTTGGAGAGGTTTCGGTCCATGATCTTTGGCTCCATTGATGTTGGGCCTGTGGTGAAGGCAGAGTTACAAAGTGATGGGGGAATTTGGAAGAGAAGCTCACCTAAAGGCAGACAGGGAGTGGGGGTGCTACAGGAAGGGATCGAGGGATGCCAGCCCCTGAGTATCAACCCAGGGGCCTACCTCGTCCACCTCCCGATAGCCTACTCGGTTTTAAATCCACAAGTTCCTCATTGGATGAGAGCCCAAACTTTTTAATTGCCTCTGGAAAGGCAATTGCACACATGCCTAGAGGTATTTTTTTCATCTCACCTCTGAGTTGGCAGTGAAGGTTAGACATCACAGTCACCTAGGCTGGAGTCAGAAGAGAGGAGCTGGAGACAATACAAGCTGGATTCAGGATGTGCTCAGTGGGCAGCATCAGCATTGGAAGCATCATCAAGAACGGGAGGAGTGAACATTCCACCCAGGTTCGCAGACTTGATTCCCTCGGTGAAAAGCTGCTGAAGTTCTCTTGAAGGTCAAGATTTAAGGCAGTAGTGATAGAATTGTAACCAACTCACTTTTTCTCCAGAGAGAGATGGGGGGGGGGAGGAGAGAGAGAGAGAGAGAGAGAGAGAGAGAGAGAGAGAGAGAGAGAGAGAGAGAGAGGTTGAAGAGCATACCCAGACTTCAAATCTGCATCTACCAACCTAGTTTCAAAATTTCTGCACTTGGGCACAGATAGATCATTCAGTAAAGTGCAAGCTTAAGGACCTGAGTTCAAATCCGTTAACACCCATGCCAGCATCCAGGCGTGATGGGGCACAGCACCCGTGTCAGCGTCCAGGCGTGATGGTGGTGTAGTATAGCCCCAGTACTGGAAGGCAGAGCCAGAAAGTTCCCTGGGACTTGCCAACCAGTCCATCCGGTCTAGCCAGTAGCAAGCACTAAGGCTTAGTTAAGAGATCTTATCTCAGAAACAGGACAAATAGCAATTGGGGAAGACCCTTGATGTCAGCTCTTGGCATGCATGAACACATTTCCAACATAAACATATATAAAATTAATTAATTTAAAACGTCTTTGCACCTACCCACTAACATACCCAACCAGCTGTTTTAATGGCCTTGTTGCGTTGAGCTAAGGAGATCCATCTGCGTTTGTCCTAAATCATTTCTGCTTCTTAGACTCTTGTCAATGATAGTTTTATAAATGTTATGGGGTCCCTCCCTCCCCAACCAATGGAAATAATGCTAAATCTAGAACACTGGAGTCCTAGTGCCTGAGCGAGTGACTTTATGCTCTGTGGAGAAACTCTTATTATTTTCTCCGAGGAGAGAGAGTTGCCCCAGCGAGGCAGTGATAGCGGGAACGAACTTTCTGTTTTTCCGTTTCGTTCTGTTACAAATGGCATGTTCTATCAATCAGAGCCTGCTGGGAAAGATTTTGTCTTTCCTTGTTGCAGTTTAATTTTACCCTCTGCTGAACTCAGGTACCTTTTAAGTGCAAAGCTGAGTTCTCATTCATCTGAGTCCTCTCCAAGGTGGCTCTAGACTCATTTACGGGACCACTTGTGAGACAGGAATTGGTCTAATTAGTGGGTTTAGCTCTGTTTACCCACATAGATGATCTAATTGTAATGTCCAAGGCACTGCTCAGCTGATGCTCTTGCATCAGGTACCGCGACAGATTTATTGGTGGTCCTGATGCTGTTGTCACCGTGTGTGAATGAAGTGCACCGTCTAGATGTGTGAACAGGTTTATTTCGAAAGACGGCGGCAGGGAGCTTGTGTCTCTCTTTTAGTGGCGGGCAGCAAGCCCTTCATGTGGGAGAACTGTGCGAAATAGGGGGTGGCCTATGAGGTATTGCTGAGGGGAGTGAATTGATACTTAATCCATCTTCAGAGACTCCATTAATGGCGCCATCATTCAGTCCCGAAAGGCAGCCGGAGTAGAAATACCCTCTGCGAAAGAGTGCCGCGGTACATAATGAGCTCCGCTTGGTTGCCGGGATTCTGAGCAGCTGTTCCTGCTGCTGCTCCGTGCCCTGTGCTATGCCCCGGGACACCTTTCGTGATGATGGCCTCAAATTCCATGCTGCAACCCGTGGCTTTCCTAATGTTTGGTTAAACATAAAAGCTGCTGAAATGTCTTCGTCTCAGAATTGATTATTGATGCTTAATTGCTCTGCCTGGTGACCCTTTTCATTATGGCTGCCCCGTTTCCCCAACCTGAACCTGAGGTATAACAACTGCATTGCTCTACCCCAGTGCCAGCAGCTGAGGTCTGCACAGGGGCAAGAGCTAAGCCAGAGGGACGGAAACTACCAAGCCCCTTTTAGCCAGTTGGAGTCACCGCGTCAGGAAGATGACAGGGTGAGAAAAAGAGCCCGCTTGTGCCCTCCGAGACAGAACTGGATCGTCAGCACTGGAAGCAGAGTGTCATCATGCATTCACTGTCGCATCCTGGTTAGCACTCGAGTTGTGGCATATGGCTGTCTGTCTCAGCGTAACGCATCGTGAGTCTGCCAGCTTAAACACAGCACACAATCATCGTCCGTGTTCTGGGTTTTCTGGGTCAAGGTATTTCCCTGGTCCCGTTGACAGCCATGGCTGGGGCTCACCTGGAACTTCACTTTAAAAATGGTCCACTTCCAGGCTTGCTGAGGTTGTTGGTCAAGGTCACACCTTCAGGAGAACTTAACTTCTCTCCTAACCAGTGGCCAAAGGTTACCTGCCATTCCTTGTGATAGTGGTTTCTCCGACAAGACTATTAAGAAAGATCTGATGTCGGCCATCGAAATGAAGGTTGTTAGGGGCTTGAGAGGTGGCTCAGTGGTTGGGAGCACTGGCTGTTCTTCCAGAGGTCCTGAGTTCAATTCCCAGCAACCACATGGTGACTCAAAGACATCTGTAAGGAGATTTGTCACCCTCTTCTGGCCTGTAGGCATACATGCAGACAGAATACTGTATACTGTATACATACCTACATACGGTTAGGTTCTTTTATAATCACAGCAGAGAAGGGGCCACATTGCTTTGCTTCATGCTGCTGTATCAGTGAAAGTCACTCTATGGCCCAGGGTACTTGGGATAAGCATTCCGGGAGGCCTTCTAGAAACATCCTAGCCCAGCCTTCCACGGTTCTTCAGTACAGACTTGCTAAATGAATAAGGTTACATGTAATTAGATTAAGAGCACCGGTCACTTACCTGTCACCTCGTCATACGGCTACAAGTACAAGCCAGTCTTTTGACGTTGTTATACAGCATTGACATCTACAAAATTCATATTTGAGAACTTTGCACAGGTGTCTTGGTCAGGATCTCTGTTGCTGTGAAGAGACGCCATGATCACGGCAACTCTTATAAAGGCAGACGTTTCGTTGAGCTGGCTTACAGTTCAGAGGTTTAGTCCCATTACCATTATGGTGAGACATGGTGGCTTGCAGGCAGACCTGGTGCTGGAGAAGGAAGTGCACGTTGATCTCAGGCAGCACCTTGGGTGTAGCTTGGGTGTAGGAGACCTCAAAGTCAGCCCCCATAGTGACATACTTACTCCAGTAAGGTCACACCTAGTGATAGTGCTACTCCCTATGTGCTCATGGGGGCCAGTTACATTCCAACTCCCACAGCAGGTTTTTGTTTTGTTTTGTTTTGTTGTTTTAAATCATGAGACCAGAGAGATGGCTCAGTGGATAGGGGGCTTGGAGAAGCAGAATTATGACACCCAGTAGCCTCATAAAAAGGCAGACATGGTTGTGCTTGCTTGGAACCTGAGCACTGTGGAAACTTGAGACAGGAGGATCTCCGGGACTTTCTGAACACTGGCCTTACTGAAAAATGTCAAATCCCAGGTTCAGCGAGAGACCATGAAGGGGCAGAGAACAAGAGAGGCTGCAGGAAGTCACCCAATGTCCTACATCTTCTTACGTGCACACAAAAGGTGCAGACACCAGCACACACACCACCACAGAACCGGCAAACATCATAAGTACACCACAGCATTTTTAAAACACCAACAAAAATCTATAAGATTTTATTTGGCAATTTTATATCAGGCCACATTCATAGCTATCCTGGGTTTCGTGCAGCCTTCAGGCCATGATTCACCGCCCCAAGTCATGTCATTTTAATATTTCATTTGCTTTCCTTTTTTTCCCAACCAGTGCTGAAGGCATCACACTCAAGGCATTCTGGGCAAATGCTGTCCCAGTAAGCTACCCCCGAGGCCCCACTTAAATATTTTACACATGCCACCTCTCAGCTGTTTACCTATTCTTCCCGACTTCCTAATAGAAGCAGTGGCATTCTCTGCTGCTAGAAAAGGATTTTCTGCTGCCATGGGGATCTGTCTGGCAACCTTTTGATCCGGTATGCCTTGTTTCTTGTATTTCTCTTGCTGCATACATGGCGGGGATTTACATCAGTTTCTACACAGCCCTTTCTGGATCCTCTCTGTCTTTTGTGAATCGAGTGCCTGGAGCAGCTTTTGGCTCGGAGGGAATGAAAAAGCTGAGGTGAGAGTTCACATCGAATGTGTTTCTTGTTGAAGTCTCTCTGTGCTGGGAAACGGCTGGCCCCGCTTTCTCTCCTAAGCTTTTGCGGTTGTCCAGGTTTGCGGTCCATGGCGGGAGCATTACCAAGGGAGAGTAGGGACTGTTCAGCTTGCCACACAGAACAGAGAGAAACATCTGGCCAGCTGTAGAGGTTGAAACACGCTGCTCTTCCGCCCCAGGCTCCCGCAGATCACACACATTTCCCTCTCCTTTTTAATCCAAAGGTCACAACAGTATCACTGTGAGACAGTGAACATTGCAGCTTAAGACTCTAGGGTGAGCTTTATGGGTTTGGGATTTTGTGTGTGCGCTCTATTCCAAGAGCCTACTCTCCTTGGAAAAGGCTAGCTTGGATGGGACAGGCAGTTTTGGAACCGTATCATCGGCTGGTGGGAGACACATTGAAAGACACGGGACAAAAGCCCACGTGGCCCTGTGATGGTACTGTTTGCCAACTGCCTACCCTGTCCTCAGCCTCCTCCGCTTTCATGGCTTTGCTTGGCCTTGAGGTGAACTGGAAGCCAAAGAAAAGGACTTGACCACCACACTCAAGACCCTGATACCCATGAATGTGGGACGTGGCCTATGTGGACAGAAAAAGCAAGACTGTCTTGGCACAGTCTAATTGGGCAGATTGGTGGCTTTTGGTGGAGATGACTAACTCCTGAATTAACTAGTAACCCTTAAGAATATTAGCTAACTGTAATTAAGCCATGTCAGGGCCTGAGCTCTGTCAGGCAGACAGGAGTTTGTACCCTGCTGGCGCGCATCTCTTTTCATGCCAATCCTTACCGGGAGCTGCCGCATAGCGACTTTTCATCTGCTTGGCTGCTAGTCCTCGAGGTCTGTCTGTCAAGTGCTGGAGGCGAGATGATAACCAAGGGCTAGATCCTTCCCCTCAGACGAGGGCGCTCTGTTCCCTGCGGCTGTGGTGACACTTTGCATAGAAGCTGTTAGGTTAGGCTGAAAGGCTAATACTGGAGTGTGCGTTGTATGCAGACATGTTTGCTGTATTTATACCTGTATAAGGATTCACGTGGCTGTGTGGGTGTTCAGCTCTTTTGTTCTCCGCCTTCTTCTCTCAAAGCAGGGTCTCTCACAGAGCCTGAAGCTAGGCTGCTAGCCTGCAAACCCCACTGATCTCCTGTCCCTATCCACCACAGTGCTGGGGTTAGGTGCACACAACTATGCCTCGCTTTTGTTACATCCCTGGACCTGAACTTAGGTCTTTATCTTCATAAGTGAGCGCTCTTACCAGTTGAGCTACCTCCCCAGCCCTTGACCTTAGGAGCAGGAAGCTACTCTTAGATTCTCCTGGAGACTGTAGTGTGCCTTTTAAGAAAGGTCCTACAGCCTTGCTGTACACCACTCCCCCCGTCCCCATGCCTGTGCCTTGCCTGTTGCTGAGCCTTGTCCCCATTTTCCTCCATGATTTCCTTGTGAGGTGGGGTGCTAACCGCTTCCGCCCCTCTGTATCCCGCCTTTCACGATCCTGTTAACAACAGGGACAGCCAGCGGAGAAGAATGTGTTGAGATGACAGGAGGACAGACAGACACCTGATCATCCATTGCTGAGACTTTAGAGTCCCAATAAGAGACTGGGGAAAGGAAGGGTGGTTAGAATGTCGCTTAGCGGGGACTGAGTTAGTGGGCGTAGGCACATTGCCTAATCTACAGGGCCTGGGAAGACCGCTCCGTGGGTAAGATAGCTTGCTTTTATAGTCAGAGCCTGAGTTCAGACCCCTGGCACCCACATAAAAACTCACGGACAGCCACGCCCACCCATAAGCCCAGCACTGGAGGGCAGAGATGGAAGCATTGCCAGGACTTGCTGGCTACTATCTATCCTTGTTAATTTTCTTTGGTTGTACGGCCAGACAGGCCGTGACCAAAGCAACTTGGGGAGGAAAGGGTTTATTTGACCAGTCACAGACCACCACTGAGGCAAGAACAATAGCCAAAGCCTTGGAGGAATGCTGTTTCTTGGCTTGCTCAGCTTGCTTGCGTAAACAATCCAAGACTACCTCCCCCAGGGGTGGCAGCACCCCAGGGATTAGACCCTCCCATATCAATCATTAATCAAGAAAACACCCCTACAAATTTGTCTCTGATAGAGACATTTCCTAGTTGAGGTTCCCTCTTCTAGTAGACCCTGGCTTGTATCTGGTTGGCAAAACAAAAACAAACAAATGGGAACACACACACACACACACACACACACACACACACGAGTTTAATGTTAATAGCAGAAAGTAGTCACTCTTAGCTGCAGGTAAGGACTCTGTGAAATGCAGTCTTGGGGAAGAGGCCAAGGTGAAAACAGTTGGTACCAGGACGCTCCTAACAGCAAGAAGGAAAGAAACTGCAGTCTCCTTGCTGTGTGGCTCTTAGGTGAGGGAAATTGAAGGGAAGGAGACTGATGTGAAATTGGACCTCATGGGAAGCGCTTGTCCCCTTTCTGATCAGGTGTGTTAGCCTCTGAATGCACAGTTACCTGCTAGCCCTCGGGCTGGTTGGATCGTTACTGCAGTTCAGGAAGGCTGTACAGAATTTCTACTGTACACTCTCCCCTCGCCCCCCTGTCCCTCCCCCACCCTGCAGCTCTGGTTCATGGGATAGCTCTGCCCTCTGCAAACGTAAATCTTTTTTCCCAGGAGGGTGGTTGTTGCCGGATAGGAGGTTTGTGGTAGGAAAGTAGCAGCTGCCGATGTCGGATTTGGGGCAAGGAAGTTGTCTTGGCCATCCTACCTACCAGATGGCCCGGACCTGATAGATTGACAATTATTAGAATCTGAGACAAGGGCCAAATGGCACAGGGTTCGGGAAAAGGCAATAGGAGCCTCTTTGAATGCGGCACACATGTTCTGCTGGGACTGCTCCACGTCTGTTTTATTTTGCTCCAAGATAGGGATAGGCACAGCCCGTCCTGGAGTGCCTGGATGATGAGCATAGATGGACAGACGACTGGGAGCCTGGGGCTGCTAATTTGGTGGTCGTACAAACCTAAGTGGTTAGTGACCACGTGCAAAGGAAATTGGTGGCTTAGATTTCAGAAGCTCGTGCCTGAAGTTAATCTCTGTCCCAAAGTCCATCCGTGTCAGCTTCCTGTATTGGCAATGTCTCCATGTATTGTTATATCTAAAGGCAACCGGAAGGCGTTGACTCAGAACCCTCTGTCCTGTTTGTGTGTCATCCATTTGAAGATGACTATGGCTACAAAGCTGCTCAGAATTGGAAGTGCCAGGAGCTAACGTTTTCAGTTCAAGTGCAAACTGTGTGTTTGCAGCGGGGGGCGGGGGGGGGGTGTCTTCCAACCCCCACCCCCATCACTTTTAAGCTCCTTTGTGGAAGTTCTGGCTTCTCTGTGTTACCATGCAATTTCTTTGATCTTAAAGTGGAAGGAAGCAAGTTTCAAGAGCCAGGAAACCTCCTTGTGTGGCTCTAAAAGGAGCGGCATATTACAAAATCGAGTAGATGTCGAGCAAAACGTGGATCTTTCGAAATTTAACTCGAAGTGGTTTTACTGACACACAGAGATGCTTGGGGTAGGACCTATGCTGTTGGGTGTTCATTGAAACGTGAGAGCTTCGGATGGATTGTTGTTCAGTAGGACCCGCCCCAGGCAGACACTGTCCATGCTGAACCCGAGGCTATGCGCTTTCTGCTTCTGGTCCCTGTTGTAAGGATGTGGACATGGAAGCTGTGAGGGTTTAAGACTGATTCAGAGCCCCGTTTTCTCACCCTCTCTCTCACTTGGCCTCCTTCTAGCTGGAACGGGAACCAGAATGTAAACACGGGTCGCTAAAACAGCCTTGTTCGCTGCCATTGTGTTAAAAAAGCTGCCCACGTTGCTCAGCTGATATCCACAATTTTGTTTAAGTAGCAAATTGATTGAAACAGTCAGTGGAAGGGATTATTTCAGTGAGGGCTTTGCCTTCCTGGAACAAATCCACTTATTAGCATGCGGTTTAGATTCCCCACCCATGGACTGGAGAATGAGCTCGGTATTATTAGGCAGTTTCTTTGACTAACCAACAGCTCCATTTCCTTCGCCTTATCCTCGCCTGTCTTCTCGGCGGCAACTGAAGAGGCCATATAGAGACTTGCGATCGTGGGTTTCTCTGAATCCAGGGTCAGGCCTTTGAGCTGAGACGAGACCAGGTCTGAGTGGTGAACTCGGAGGTGCTGTAATCAGAAGTGAACAGAAATGGAGCTTGGATTAGTTTGCCTGGTTATTTCCCACTTGTATGTTATCAGTGGGTGTCAGTCACGGAGGATTAGGAGCACCTCCTCTGAGCCTTCACACCATCAGACAGGACTAAATGCACCGAGGGGCCCCTGACTGTAAGACATCCCTCCTCATCTCGGGATGGAGCATCATGGTACAGTAATCCCCCTTAGCTACAAGGGCAGCATTCCAAGCAAACGCTGCAGCCTGAAGGTCATACCAGACCTAACACAGTTATATTTCTTTTTACCCATGCAAACCTACAGTAAAGTTCAACGGGCAGATTAATTAATTATTGATTAGTATACACAGTAAGAAATTAACAATATCTAATTAGAAAGTAAACATGGACATTCATGCCTGTCATTTCTTTACTTGGGAAGTAAAGGCAAAAGGGTCAGGAGTTCAAAGTCATCCTTAGCCACATTGCAAGTTCAAGGCAAGCATGGGCTACATGAGACCTTATTGCAAAATGAACAAGCAAACAAAAATAATAGAATAATTGTAGCAATATACTATAATAAAATTGCTGGCATTTGGGGTCATTGGTGAGTAAAAGAAGGGCTCCTTGAACATAAGCAATAATGACTACAGGGCATCTGATCTGAAAGCTAAGAGGAGAGAACTAAGGGACCAACGAGAAGGAAACTGATCCCGTGTGGGCACACAGGGCAGAGGGCTCACTTACGGTCTAGACATCAGAAGATTCCATCCCCAACCCAGAACAGTGTTCACTTTCAAACATAGGAATTATTTATCTCTCCTTTGGGGTTCCTCTCCTCCTTGCTTACTTGCTTTTTGAGACAGAGTCTTATATCCCAGGCTTTCTTTGGACTCCCTTTGTAGCTGAGGATAACTTGAACTGAGCCTCTTGCCTCCATTTCTTAGTGCTGGGGTTAGAGACGGGCACCGTCACCCCACCCTGATAGGACTTTGCCTGTCTAATCTGTTCAGACCATAGTTGACGATAAAAAAAAGGAAATACAAACGGTGAAACTTCGCCTACTGTTTCTAGAACGTTGCCACCATAGGCAGCAGGAGGGTGGCATAATTTTGAAGGGTCGAGGCAGCTGAATTGGTCTGGTAAGGAGTCTTGTTTAGAAAACTGCAGAACACAGCATACAACATAAGCAACACGCAATGGCAGAGAAAATTATCAGAGCCATTCCTCCCATTTCAGCCCCTGCGCAGTCGCAGAAGCTCCCTTATGTGCAGTTGGCTCTGTTGAAAGAAAAATGAGCCCGGTTGGTTGAAATCACAACCATCCGATTATTCCGACATTCTGTGCATTATTGGCTCGCCGGCTCTGCTTGGAGGAGCTCCAGCTCTGTGTGGGTTACAGATGTTGAGCAGTGGCCACATGGCTTCACGTGGACTTGCTCACCTCTTGGTAGCTGGCGAACTAGAAGGCCTTCAGCTGGAATTGCCCATGTTCCCCTCTTGCTTCATTTGAGTCTGTGATAGGCAAGTTTGGGGTTCTCCACATGGTGGCTTATGGTCCCAGTGCTGAAAGAGCATCTGCCTTTGTCACTTTCACCAGATGAAGCTCTGGCAAACCCCAGCTCCGGAAGAGTATGTGGCAAGGAGGGGAAGGGTTCTGTGGCCATCTTACCGTCTCTCCCCACAGACTTTTAGAGTTTAGATAATTAGACTCACGTGAACATTTCCACTCCCCCGAGTTACCCTCTTGCCGCATAACAAAATACAAGAGATAGCTGGCTTAAGAAAGATTGATTTTGATTCATATCGTGTGTTCCAGTCCATGGTTGATTGCCCCCCCCCTTTGGCCATTAAATAGGGAATGTGTAGTACTGCTAACCTCATCACTCAGCAAGCCTCCAGGGATGGTCCCCAATGACTAAGAACCTCCCAACTAGTCCATCACTCCTAAAGGTTCCACCACCTTCCCATAGCATCCCCTGAAAGGCAAAACCTTAAACCTACAGGTAGAGGGCACTCACCACAACACCCTTCTACTTCCGGCCTCCAGACAGGGCTTTTCCTCCAGGCTCTTACTCTGTTCCAGGATTTTGAAATGTGACACACTCACTGGTGAGATTCTCTTCGCCTGCATGTAATCTTAAATTGTGATTCTTTTGGGGGCCATATTCTAAATTTTTGATCAGTTACTTGATATGATGGATATACAGTATTTCTTCAAATATAATTTCGATTTGGTACATCTTATGGATATTTGCCGTATGTTGGCTTTTTAAGAATGTTTTATACTTTAATCACTGCCTAGCCCTGGTCTGGGCTCCCTTTCTGACATGAGCTCAGTCATGGCAACTTTTAGGATTTTACCTGTGTGTTCTAGCACTGTGAGTCTCCTAACACTACATCCATGTATGTTTCCTTCCTTCCTTCCTTCCTTCCTTCCTTCCTTCCTTCCTTCCTTCCTTCCCTCCCTCCCTCCCTCCCTCCCTCCCTCCCTCCCTTCCTTCTTCACTCCCTCCTTCCTTTCTTTTTTTCTTCCTTCCTTCCTCTGTAGTGTTTACAGTGTAGGGGTGACTTTCTCATTATGTTACATTACTAGTCTATAAAGATCATCCTGCATCATGGCCCCTGTGTTCTGAAGGTGGGGTATAATGTGGGGCTCTAGACTTTGAGCCCTTCAGCACACCGCTGGCCTCTAACATCTGGTAATGCTTCTTTGTACGGTATAATTGTGAGCATCACTGATATCTAACAGCATCCTAGTCTTTCCCAGATAGATGTCAGGGGCTCTCTAGAATCCCGTACCACTCCCCTCCACCCACTGTAGTTGTGACAAATCAGAAATGTCTTGGGAATGATCACATGTTCCCTTAGCGGGGCAGAGGTGTCCCAGTTTACTGTTTTGAGCCACTGCAGTATCCTGGAGATGCTGGAGCAAAAAGAGAAAGAAATGTGTGAAGTGTGGATTAGTCTCCAAGAGAGCAAGACAGAAACAGCAGCTCAACAGCGATGGGGGCATCTGCCTAAGCTGGAAGTGGTGTGTGTCCTTTGTAGTCCCGAGAAAACTCAGCATAGGGCTGGCTTTGGATTCCTCTGCGTTAACTTGAAACAGCAAATTGGGTCTTGCTGCACATTGAAAGGTTCATCAATATCTCAACTTCATTATGTGAGAAGTGGATTAATAGGAAATGCAGTCCCTGAAGGGGAAAAATGCAGGAACTATGCTAACCGCAGATAATGGATTTTGAAAAGCTCCTTATTTTTAGGAGTGAAAAAGAACATACATAGGAGTAGAAATGATGTATCATGACACATCCTATACCTACCATTCAAGTCCTAAATGATTGACTCAAGGCCAGTCTTCCATCTCCCCACTGTCCAGTTGGTACCCACTCCTGGATTGTTTTAAAAGCACACTTCAGACATGGTTCTGCTTCATTGAATCATTCCTTGTACATATCTAAGAGAAAATAGCTAAAATTATAACTAGCATACTAGGGATATTTTCATCTACAAAAGGCATTAATATACTAAGCAGTATCTAAAACTTGAAGGAATGAGCCAGTGGGGCCACGGACCATGAGGCTCGGTCTGGAGTAGCATCGATTCTAGAAGGAAGATGAAGGCAGACACATTATCTTTCTACCATCCTGCTTTGATGCTTCTTACGAATGCCCACAGAGAACAGGGGTTTTCCCAGAGAACTGGGGTCTTTGCAGAGGAGAATGAGCTGGCAGGGAACTGGACCATTTTCTAAGGAGCAGGGAAAACGCAATCAGCAGGGGGCAGTGACTGCTGGGCCCATGATGGATTGTTCTCTGATACCTTTCGGTGACTTTTGTTCAACCGACTGGGAGCAGTAACTTTTTAAGGCTTTGCTACAGAGGTGGTATGTCTCTCCTGTTATAATGTATTCTGAGAAGTTTCTTTGTTGTGATTTAGACTTTCCTCACTTAATTTTACTGTGTTGTAAATCTCCGGCATTTGGTGAGCACCGTGGAATATGTGAGACCAGAACAGCTCACTGGGTGCATCCATTTCCTGCTTCTCTTTAGAAGATTAAACTGAGGCCGTTGTAGCTGATGCCAGGACAGATTTAACCAATCATGTTTCCTTTACATGTAGGTCAGTCCGAGGGACAATTCCGCACTGGATCCTATTATCCACGGGTTGAAGGGCGTCGTCCATCATGGTGAGTAAACTTCCTTTAGCTGGAAAGTGAAGGGCTGGAATCTTCACCTAAAGGACTCAGGTTATCTTGCAGAGGACGGAGGTTGATGTCACTCCTTGCCCTCTGCTGTGCAAGGGCTTTAGAGCCATTATCTTACGAGTAAAGAACGCCCACATTTATAACCTGCACAGTTATAACCGGCCTGGCTTCACAGCGAACCATTTGTTTCCCCTCAGGTATTTCTGTGAATGCCCATATTGTAAATCAGAGTGCTCGAAGATATACGATTCTCGGGTGGTGTTATATCTGCCATTTGTCTCCTTACTCTTCTCAAACTATCCCGTTTTCAAGTTCCTTGCCACTGGTGAATATTTTTGATCTGCCTCTCAGATTTAAGAGGGGAAATACAAGTAGCCAGGACAAGCCTTTGAGCTTCAGTCTGGGACCCAGCACCTTGTAGCTGCTGGCAAGGAAAGGGCAGGGCTGGCGCGCTCTGCAGCAGACATCATACCCTCAGGCACAGACCTGGGAGAGGAAGGAAGATGAATGAGTTCTGTCTCTTCCAGCTGGTTTTATTGGCGGAATTTCCCTGCAACTATATTCTCAGCCATGCATCATTACCTGTGGCACGGAGATGCTCCTGTAGCAGAAGCACCCTAGCTTGCAGGAAGGTGTTGAGTCTGGAGCTCCTGTAATGATTTGTAAAGTTTTAACAGTCTAATTAGAATTCCAAAGACATTGACAAAAATAGCCCTAGTCGCCATAGTAAATCTCCCTCCGTTCCTTCCACCGTGATGAAATGTCTTCACACCTTTTGAGAGGATTGTCTTCCGACGTGAGCCAACTCTGGAGAGCTTAGCAGATACCTCTTCCCGGGAAACTAAACTTGTTATCAGAGTCCGATTAAACTGGATTGAGCATTAATTGTTCTGTTCAGTCAGGCAGCAGGTAACAAGAATAAACCAAGCGAAAACAGCAAAGCAGAGAGCCAGGCCATAGCTCAGTCGGTGCCATGCCTGCCTTACAAGCCTGAGGATCTCTCTGCATGCAGATCCCCAACATGCACATTAAAAGCCAAGCTCGGCAGCATATCTCGTAACTCCAGTGCTGGGGTGGCGTGTGTGCAGAGACAAGAGAACCCTGGATCTCACTGGTAGACCAGCCAGCCCCGCCTAGCCCAGGAGAGACCCTGCCTCAAAATTTAGCGTGGAAGGAGAGCAAGGAAAACGCCCGCCTCTGCCATCTGCCCTCCACATGCACCTCACGTGAATCGTCACATACTCATCTGCCACACACACATTAAAGACACATACATGGACAAAGAAAGAAGGAATGTATGACGACCCCATGGCAGCATCCCACGGAGCTTTTTCACTTGAAGAAGCTTGCATTGTTCCCTTCCGGATCTATGTTAATAAAGGCACGCCTCCTGTTCTGGGAATCAGACCCAGGGTCCCACTGTTAGTAAAACTCCCCCATTGAGCTGTCTGCACTCATCTCATCTGTGAGGACTCTTTCCTCAGCATCTGGATTGCCTTCCCCAAACCCCACTTTCTGCCATTTCCTTGGGCATGAGTTATTCAGGGAAGTTGCAGACAATTTGCCACAGGAACACCCTGTCTGACCGAGGGACACAGTGATCCCAGGTTCCACCCTGCTCTCGGACAGGAAAGAGCTACACACAGTGTTTGCCTCCAATTGAAGTTCACCTCCCTCGAGTCAAAACCAAGATGCAACCGTGGCTGGGACATAGATGGAGGCAGCCCTCGCCAACTCTTAGGAGAGGAAGAGAGGCACTGCCCTTCTCTTCCTGGAGTCTTCGCAAAAGTCTCCTTTGAAGTCCTCTCTTGCGTGCTGACCGAGGGTGTCTCCATTGTGTGCTTGCTAGTCTCCGTTCAGATCTTGCCTGTCAGATGACTCGTCCCTACCCACCGCCATCCCTCTCGGTCATATCGTCCAGGTTTCTTTCCCAAGCATTTGTGGAGCATCGTTTTTGCTTATACAATACCTCCTCAGGGGTGAGCCTCAGGAAAGGTAGAAAGATGACATATCACACTGGGCTGACACTAGCTGCCCGATAAATCACAACTAAATGTTTAAAGTCACGTAAAGGAACACACATTCCAGGGAAATATTATTGTGTAAGAATAGAATGCAAAGGGGAAGCGGCGAAGTAAAGACCACTGAGGCTCGGCTCTGATTGAGAAGAGAATCGAGATACGCACGGGGTCGGGGGAAGGGGTCAGAAGAGTATGCCGTTCTCCCGGAAGGGAATAGGCATCTTGAGGAGTTGAAAAGAGCGCTTGTTGAAGCTGAGAGGTGTTTTTGGTTGAAGGTCCTGTGAGGGATTCGTGCGATCTGCTGATTTGAGGGAGCGTAAATAATTGTGCTCTTCACAGCTTCTCTGGCTGGGGAGAGGTGATACAGATGTGTGATTGTGTGATGTGCGGAAGGGATCAGTGTGGCTCTCTGAAGCGGCCTCTCCATCTTGACCTCTGGGGGGTTGCATCTTAGAAAGTTAACTTCGTAGGAGCTGGCTATTTTTTTGTTGTTTAGCCAGAGGAGTCTTCTGTGTTCCTTCAGCTGAGATGCAATTATCTGGTCTTGGCTGCGCCGTGTGCTTGGCACATAATCGCAGGGGTGCTCTGTGAATCAGATGCCAAGGTGGGGTTTTAACTAAAAGAGAGATTTCCCAAGGGGGAAGATGACCTGGGAAAAAGAAAAAGGAGGGGAGATGTGGTTGGTAAGAGCGTTCATTCGCAGAGCAGAGAGAAAAGCCTGAAGCAGCCAGAGGCTCGAAAAATTCTTGGTCAGGACATCAGAGAACCCCAGAGCCAAGGCTGCCCCTGCAGGGAGCCCTGCATAGGATGGTTAGGGACCTGGGACTCCCCGCTGCGTGTGTTCATTGACTGGATCAGCATGGTGGGAGTACTCCGTGAAGACACAGAAAATCTAGGAGGCGTGACCTCACCTCAGCTTGTCTCTGGGAGGAGTGTTCCAGGACCACTCTCACAGACAGTGTGAAGTGCCTCAGTTTCCTTCCAAAGGTAGACAGTTGATCCCCTCTCAGTGGCCTTTCTACTTGCTTATCCTCTCCTAAAATGTTCAGTTCTTCCTGTAGTGATTGACACCACTGGACTAGATGGGCGCTCATGGGAGGGGCTTCTAGGTAAGCAGGAAGTGGCCTGAAGAGTAGCCAGTTTCACTCAGACTTGGGAATGTGGAGGTGTCAAGTCTAAGGCCTAAGGGAATGCTGAGCAAGAGATGCTCTAGGCTGGGAACAAGCTCCAGATTCAGCACTGTGATTTTTCTCCTGTGCTGCAGGGATCAACTCTAGAAGCTTATGGGCCACGGGAAGTACTGTTTCTTACGTGTCCCTTCCTGATGTCACAGTGCAGGGTGCATGGGCAGCCATGTAGGAATGCTGGCATGTAAACTCATTTTACATAACAACTTAACAGCTCAATGATAAGAAATGTGCATTTAGTTCCATGCTAAAAGTATGGATTTTTCCTAAACTTGGGGGTATACATATTTTATTGACTCTTTAACTAGCCACCGAAACAGATGTCACCACTTTCTTGTATATATTTTACACACACTATCAAAATTTATGGATGCACTGTTTCGTCTCTCTTACTACCAAAATATTCCACTTTTCTATTCCTTTCTTTTTCTCCTCCTCTTCTTGTTCTTCTTCATCTTCCTCCTCATCCTCCATTTTTATTTATTTTTTTGACAGGGTCTCACTATGTATCTTTGGCTGACCTAGAACTCAATATATAGAGCAGGCTGATGTAAAGATGCCTGCCTCTGCATCTCCAGTGCTGGGTTAAAAGCATGTGCCATGGTGCCCAGCTGCTTTTATTTCTGAATGGAAGCTTGCTAATGCTAATTTCTTACTGAGCCTTGTTTGCTTGTCTCTCCTTTCCAAACTCTCCTAACCCTGCCATCACTTTGTTCTGTCTCTCTGTCTCTCTGTCTCTCTCTCTCTCTCTCTCTCTCTCTCTCTCTCTCTCTCTAGGATTTATTTATTTATTATATATACAGTATTCTGCCTACACACCCAAAAGAGGGCACCAGATCTCATTACAGATGGTTGTGAGCCACCATGTGGTTGCTGGGAATTGAACTCAGGACCTCTGGAAGAGCAGCCAGTGCTCTTAACCTCTGAGCCATCTCTCAAGCTTTTGCTCTTCCTTTTTCATGTGTGATGATCTGCTTCTGTGCCCCATAAACGTGAGGATGGTTAGGAACAGCATCTGCCCCGTGCAGCAAAGCTTCGCACTGGCCGTTTTCTGAGTAGCTGATGTATCTGATGTTCTCTGTTGCTCCCTCGCTGGATCCTTCCAAGGAAGCTGTCTGTGAAAGGACAAGTTCTGATCATCGGGAGCACACTTCTAGAATGCTCCTTCCAGATGAGGCTCTGGCAAGCTTTCCTTGTCAGCGGAAGTTATGGGTGGGACAAGATGCAAACATGTCTCTCAGGAGAGCTTCGAACGACCTGTCAAAAAAGACAACACTGTGACAGACTTTCTTGGGGGGGGGACTACAATACTCAGGAGTGCTCACGCCAGAAAGAGAGCCTGTGACAGGCCAGGGTAACAGCTGTGCAGTGCAGTGCTCACTTTGGTGAACAGCTAACTCTAAAGCAGTTTTGTTTTCAAAGGGCCAGTTCCAATATGGGTGAAGATTCCTGAAAGCTGCAACCCCGATCTCGCTGTGTGCACCATGCGGGCAGCTCCACTGCCCCAGCACCCAAGCATACCCATCTTTCTGGGTTTGACTTGTCTGGGTCACCAGCCCCAGCCACTGGCACCCCTTTCATACTGTTAATAGCTGCCCAAGTTTTTGTGTTCCTTCCCCCTCCCCTGGAAGGGGAGTTGCTGTCATTCAGAGGCACATGCCATACAACACTTGGGCATTTCCTGCCTTGTGCTTCTCCTTCGTTCCCCCTTGCCCTGGGAGACATCTTCTGTGGACAGAGTCCTGTGATGGCTGGAGTCATTCCAAACCCCACACAGAAAGTGGAGTGAGCAAGTCAAATTGTGTATGGTAACAGCCCCCAGCCAAGGCTTGCCACTGGCGGTAAGAGCAGGTGCCAGCACATTCGGTCTCTTTACACATCGAACCCTGACTCAACAACTGCCGTTTCCCCAATAAATAATGAACTATAATCCTAGACATGCCCAGACTTGGCGAGCTTCTGAAGCAGCAGATAGATTGTGATCTCATGGCTGGAAGAGCCCCTTCAAAAAGCCGTGTTGTTCAGATGCCTCACTCTCTGATCTGGCAGTCTCACGCTTAAGTGTATACACCAAAGTGTAGCCACGCAAAAGACTTGTAACCGTTTTGTTCTTAATAGCCACAGATTAGACATACTGAGTGTTCACCAGTGCGAGCATACATACCAGCCGTGGTATATTCAATTGTAGCCCGTTACGTAGGGCAATTAAAAAAAATGGTGACATACCATCCTACACAAAGGGACAGACACTGCTTGGCCACGTTTATATTAAGCTCAAGAACAAACCATTACTCTAGGGTGATGCAAGTCAGAATGGGAAGGTGAGTTGGAGGGGCAGCTCAGAGGGTTTTCCTTGGATTTAAAAATGCTCTTTGTTAGCTCTTTATATGGGTATGCCCAGCATTTTGAAAATGAGACATGATGTTGTCACACGTGAGTTCATACCTGAGAATCACACCACTGAGTTTACAAAAGCAAATTACCAAAAACTTACATAATTTCTGAAGTGAGTTTACGCTTTTGTGTTGATCCTTATTCACACCTGTTTGAACACACCTCACAGAGGGTGACTGTATAGTTACAATACAGTTTCACCTGTTGATCCATATTCACACCTGTGTTTGGACACACCCCACAGGGGTGATTACATAGTTACAATTCAGTTTCTCCTGTTGATTTGTATATTGGACTCTTTCTGAGTTAAAGAGTAGCTCATGTGTTTGATACACTAATGTTTCAAATATGTGCCCTCTATAAAACTTGAAGCATCAACAACACAACAGAACCCCCATCAGCCTGCGTGGATAGTCTGATGTGTAAACTGCCCAGAGTATTGGGTGCTAGTTACGGTATGAATGCCCAGGACTTTTCTACGTGGTAATAAGTCAGCACAGTCAGTCTGGAAAACCACTGCAAGGAGAAACTCAGAGATATGCCTGGCAGGAGATGAGTGTTTGTGGCATTGCTTCTTCTGATTACCCAAAGGCAGAAAAACCTCCAAGCCCATTCATTCGCAGGTTAGGTTGAGACATCTTAGCATGATACAGTTAGACATTTGCCACAGTGAAACAATGAAAAGGAGCGGGGGACCACACAGCAGCATGGCGTATTTGAGAACCAGGAAGATTTCCATGGTGAGACCGAAGGGAAGGCAACATAGTGATTATTTCGAAATCAAAGATGTTGCCACTGCTTGGGATGAATAGGAGAGTGATTGTGTCCTGAGAGTTGAGTGGAGGCAACACACAGGAGTTGTTTTAGGGGGATTGGCTTTTGGTTCTGCACATCTTCCTGTTATGTTTGCAGTCAAAGCAGGCAGTGATTTGAATTCAACAGTGGGAGATTCAGAGACCTCACAGCAAGCCGAATGACAGCCATGTTTCTCAAACCTTTGTGCCCTAACAACCCTTGACAGGCTGTTTCTTCTTTATGTTGATGGGTTAGAGAACTGTGTCTGCCTCAGGATCTTAGCATTAAGAAGTAACTTTTGATGCTAGTATCTACTCTGTTCCTGGGCTTTAGGAAAAGAAAAAGCAACAAAGAAGGCAGGTGACTGTCTAAAGAAAAGCTGCTCGCTTCTGTGTTGCTGTGTGGTCATTCGACACTCAGGAAAGGTCAAACTAGCCCAACAGGCACCATGGATTCTACTGAAATCCCTCTGACATTCAACTGTTTAATCCCCATGCCACAGAGACACGTGAAGCGGCCTTTGCTGGGAAGTTGGTCTAGGGTCACTCCTTGAAAAGTGACACAGATGTTACATCCTGTTTCTTCCAAGCTGTTGCCACTCCTTGTCACTGTGTGTCCCCATCTGCGGGTTTCAATCTTAACAAAGCCCCACCAAATAGTTTCTTTCAAAGGAGCAAGTTAAAAAGTATTCAAAGGACTCTGCTATGTTGCTCTGTCTCCATCACTGTTATGATTATGGCTCATACCTTAAAAAAAAAAAGTCTTGAGATCACTGCCTGGGGCAAATGCATGAATGAAAACATCTGCACAAATTCTAGGAAGGAAGACTTGTGGGGTAGGGAAGATGATTAGGACATAAATAGACACCTATGTCATCATCCCATATGACATCACAGAGATGAGCTGGCTTAGTTTGAGATGTCTTGCTTATTTTGTACCCATGAGCTTTAAGCATCTTTGGTGAGTCCATTCCTCCTTCCACAATGGAGTCCCTAAGACACACTAGTCAAGACACCGAAGTCAAAGGGAAAACATGGTTCGTGCATGTGGAACCGTTTTCTGATCATTCAGAAGTTTCCTTTCTGTACTTGCGGTCTGGTGCTCCAGAGACTGGCATTTCAATTGCCTGTACAGTTGCTTCCTATGTCCAAATATTCAAGTGTGTGTTCTTACTTTCCACGTGAAGTTTGACCCTAAGATCAAGCAGACATGGAGATGATTACAGAAACACGTGTCAGTTCAGGCTGTCCTGGATTTGGATTCTGATTCTCTAGCTTAGAAGCTGTGTGATCCTGTGCAAATGGCTGTGTCTCTCATTAATATTTCCATATTAGAAAATGGGGATAATATTGAGGCTGAGAAGACACGGGGAATGTTGCCTGCTGTGTGCCCACAGCACTCTAGATTAAGGCTCAAGAAACTATCTGTAAACTACTAAATCAAGCCTCCTGCTTGCTCGTTCAGAGTTTGATTGAGACACACAAATCTTGGCCCGCTGCTTGTCAATGTAAATAAAGTTTTATTGCGCAGCTGTACTCATTTGTTCACGTATTATCTGTGGCTACTTTTGTCATACAGACAGTACTTGTCACTAGCAGTGCATTAAGTCTTACAGAACTTTAAATATTTGCTCTCTGGCTCTTCTCAGAAAAAGTTTGCCAGCCTCATCTCAGAGGAAGCTGGAGTTTTGTGTGCTTTCTTCTTTTTTTTTTTTTTTTTTTTTTTTTTTTTTTTTTTTTTTTGGTTTTTTTTTTTTTTTTTTTTTTTTTTTTTTTTAA
>NW_026068003.1:4568797-4697012 GCF_014885135.2 Alexandromys fortis
TTTTTCGAGACAGGGTTTCTCTGTGGTTTTGGAGCCTGTCCTGGAACTAGCTCTTGTAGACCAGGCTGGTCTCGAACTCACAGAGATCCGCCTGCCTCTGCCTCCCGAGTGCTGGGATTAAAGGCATGCGCCACCACCGCCCGGCTTGTGTGCTTTCTTCATGGCACTGCCACATCCAGTGTGTATGTGCGCGCGCATGTGCATGTGTGTGTGTGTGTCTGTGTGTGTATGATCAAATACTCACCATGTAACAGCCTGAGCTTTCGTTTTGATCTTGCCCCAGTCCTCACGTCCTCCAGATATGTTTCAAGTGAATTAATGAGGGTTCTGTTGGAATGTTTACCTGGAAGCAATCGTTCAAATTATTTTCCCTCTTTCCAATGAGGGAGCCAGTGCCATGCTATCTGCGGCTCACTGATCGTTCTGAACATTTACAGCTCACTGGTGATTTTGAGCATCATAACACGCGACAAAATTTCCTGTTTGAAGTTTATGTTTCCAGCACTTAATTACATGGAACTTTCCTGAAGTGTGCTATAAATGTTCAGCAGCCAGCGCCGGGCTAATTGGCTTCTGTCTTTTTATGGATCCAGGAAGGACTGATGCCTATCTGAATGCTTTTGATCTCAGAATCTTCTAGAAACAGACAGGCTTAAGCCATTTCCAGTTTCCTGGATTTCACTTTATCAAAACCTCCACCATAGATGCGAGCTGTTTCCGTTTCTTTTCTTGGCCAAGTCCAGGAAGTAGGATGCTGTGTGATTGCTATTTTATCACTAAATGGCATTGTTAACAATAGTGTTAAGACATAAAAAGGCCTCAGAAGTTCTCATTCAACCACCCTCCTTTGTCAATGTGTTATCATTTGAACAGGACCATGGGAGTTTAGGGGAACATGCTTAACCTTGTTTCGGTGAAATATAAAGAACAAAGGGTTTAAGAAAAGTCTCTGGTGATCCACTGGTCTCCCTTGGGTGACTTTTATACCAGACTTCTCTGCTGTCCATATGTCACCTTAATAGGAGAAGTCCTGTCAACCTCAGGGCCAAGAGCACAAGATTTGGCTTTGAATATTATTTCTTCCTTTGACCAGATGTACAAACAAATCACGTATTTTCTCAGTGGCTCAGTTTTCTCCACTGTATGGTGAGGCCTTTGGTTTATCTTGGAGATCTATTATCTCCCAGCACACAGTGTCCCTGGCACATGGTAAGTGCTGAACATGAGCTAGGTTCCCTCCTCTCCCATGTCCCATGTTGACTTACACTTGTGGGTAGGTGAAGATGTCCTCTCGAGTGTTCTGATTGTGTTTCCTCCTGGCTGTTGAGTGAGTGTATGACGCTGGACTTTGCTGAAACATAGAAAACCTAAAGGAAATGAAGCCAGGCATGGTAGTAACGCCTGTGGTCCCAGGACTCAGTAAGCAGAATCAGGAGGATCACAAGGACAAGACTAGTCTGAGCTATAGACAAAAGCAAAAAAAGATCTCGAAAAGTAAAGGAAACAGCGAAAACGATGGTATAGATGGTCTGTGGTAACCAGTACTGTTTTGAGTAGGGTAAAGAGCCAGAAGAGGGAAGAAAGGAAAAAGCAGATCCATCATAGCTGTTTGACCTGCCCGTGGACTTAGCCCTGCCCTGGTGCTTTCTACGGGTAGCCTTGTTTCATCCCTGCAGTTGCCTAGGAGATAACAATGCTGTAGCAGATAGGGAGCTGAGGCTTCGGAGAGATTAGCTGACATGTCCAGTCCCCATAGTGGAACACTGAGCCCAGTTATACTGAATACTGAGATGCATTTTCCTTTTTCTCTGTCTCCCGTTCCTATCTCTCTTTCTTTTTTTCACTAACAGGGTCTCAGTTTGTAGTCCCAGCTGGCCTCAGACTCCTAGAGATCTGGCTATCTCTGCCTCCGGAGTGCTGGGATTAAAGGCGTGTGTCACTATGTGCAGTCTGAGATGCCGTCTCTTTCTGCTCTGCCAGGCCACCTTCTGGCACCACCCACCTTCTTGTTTATTGCCCGAATGAGTTAGTTCTTGTGTACCAGGTTCCTCTTTTTGTGAATTTGCTCTTTGCCTTGTTCAGAGGGAAGCCACGTGAATGTATTACCCTGTCAGTTAAAGTCTCCGGGGCTTTACAGGTCGAGAGACAGGCCCTAAAACTGCTCGGGATGGTCCTGGACTTTGACATTATAGAATTCCTGGAACTTCAGTGCCACATCCATTTCTCTGATTGTGGACCTCATAATTTCTCTTTGTTTTATCTGAACATCAACTTGAGATGAAAATGCCATGTTTGGTCAGCTAATCACGGAGGCTAGATGGCTTTGCAGCAGGGTCTGTGACGGTCATTATCTTCGGCCTCTCTGAGCTTGCCTTTAGGTGTCCAGGTTCTTCAAATAGGTTCTCCAGCCTATAAGCCAATCCTACTTAGCCCACACAACCACACCAGATACTTATGTTACTGTAGATGTTCCTAGATTTTCCTCTAGAGTGGGCCTGTTAGGGAGACAAAATACGTCATGTTGCCTTGTTCTTGCTTCTTTTGAATATCCCACTCTTCTCTATGGGTAGCAGTGTGCATCACCGTGCTTGGCAAATCCCACAGTTCTGGATGACGTCACTGGTCTCCTCCATATGTTAACTATTCAGCGTATTTTATGGAGAACCTTCTTTGTCCCTATGTAACCAAAGCATTGCAAATATTAAGTTATTAACACACTGAAAAATGCAATCAATCAGGTGATTATCATCTAATGTTTTAATGATCACATTTTTAATCCAATTATGCATGTTTGAATCTTTCAAATTTTCTTTAATTAAAAATTGCCTCTTGGCACTGCTATCAGAAAGAAGAAATTGAACAGAATGAGCCAGATATAATTTAATGTTGAGGGGAGCTGCAAGGATAACTGGGCTGGGCTGAGCTTAATGGCTGACCGTGACTTTAAGGCCCTCATACAAAATTTCCTAATTGATAAGCAAAATTTAATCATCTTCGAATATACTTCATTTGCATTCAAATAAGGTACTCCTTTTTCCAAACAAACCTCCCCTAACTGATTATTCATATTGTCGCTCAAAATGCTTAGAAATGAAAGACAGAGTTGGGTGAAGTGTAGACTACTTAATACAGTGTGTATTTAATATAAAAGTCATACATTATTCATCTTCGCAATTTGAATAACTTTGAATTTAGCATCCCTGTTCCTCATTTTTTTCTTTGATGAACAATTAATTATTAAAATATAATATTGTCTGCATACAGCACCCGGGATCCTTGAAAGTGGAACAGGAGGCTTCTCCCTTTTTCGCTTCTTTGATGTGCTCGTGCACACACCTGCTTATTCTGGCACAGTGCAGGGCATGCTGGGAGAATTTAGTGTCTCGTATGTTTACCTCAACTGGTAAGAGGCTGCAATAAGAATGCTTTGGATTCAAGTTACTAATTAGTCTAGAAGTTGGGGGAAGTGTGCAGTTCTGAGAGGGCATGGAGCCCACACAGCCCCTGTAAGATCACAAGACACACAAGTTTCATCGAACAGCCCTCCGGTCACTCTCGGTGCCCAGTGCTCTCCTAACCTCTTAAGGAATGTTAACTGGTGACTGCCCAGACTCCAGTATCAGGGCTCTCTTATTCCTTGTCTCAGAGATACGTCGGTTAGAGGGAAGCTGATTTGTGATGCTAGCCTAGGTGGTCTGGCCGGAGCAAGGCTCTCTGCTTCCTAATAGCTGCATTATTAAAATCTTCTTCATGAAGAGCTAAGGTCTCGGCTGGAAACGTGTTCTTATTTTTTTTCTTTCGTCATGCCTGGCATCAGGAATCTCACAGTTGGGTTCTGTTGGTTCGGTACCTATGGTTGAATAGACTGTGGGCCGTCCTGGAAGTTCTGCCATGTCAGGTGCCTCCATTCCCAAGTTCAAGACTATCCTGCAATACATGCAGTGTCTGGAATACCAACCTAAAAGTCAATTCTATTATGTACTGCCAGCAAAATAAATGATGATGGCACCTGAACTCATACATAGCATGTCTTCCCTGACCCTCTTGCAAGTCTGGCTCTGCCTTATCAGGGTGACATTTGTATCACATTGTGTGGGACTCCTTCCAGAACCTAAAGACAGAGGTAGGCACATTTTGGACAGAAAGCCCAGTCCTTTCCGCTGCCAGTTTTGGCACAGCCCCGAGCTTCTACACTGCATCTTTAATTAGGCAAAATGTTATTCCCCCAGCATGAGTTACAGTCTTCTCATTAATGCAGACATATTTTGAAGGGTGCATGCAGCCATTAGTAGAATTTAGAATGTCCTTAATAAGATTGTAGAAGTGATTCTGTTACATAAGTCCTAACACAAGATCTTTGATTTTTATCTCTTGGCCTGCAAAACCTAAAATATTTACTATCTGGTACTTGACGGAGAATGCTTGCTATCCTTGCTTAGAAACACAGCAAAGGCTAGTCTGGGATTCTTCGGTGGTTGCTCTCAGACGAGGGTTCCCTTGAAAAATGAAGGCTGACAGTGGACCAGGCACCAAGTAGCTTCTTAATTGTCTC
The DNA here is from genome assembly GCF_014885135.2 of Alexandromys fortis. Lineage (NCBI taxonomy): Eukaryota > Metazoa > Chordata > Mammalia > Rodentia > Cricetidae > Alexandromys > Alexandromys fortis. The sequence continues at coordinate 4,573,350 of NW_026068003.1, forward strand.
AGCAACCCTGAAGGCTATAAAATCTCACAATTGCTATTTTATGGATTATAGAAATAGCCCAGAGAGGCTAGCGCTTTTGCCCAAAGTTGCACAGCTTTTAGGTATCATTGTATCCCATGGCTCAGGCTACAGGCTTGGCACAGGCAGATGTGCGCCCTGAAGGCACCAGTAGTCAGCTTGAAAAAGCAAAGGCTCGAGGCGAGGTGTGGGTCCTGAAGGCATTGCTTTCCCTAATACTAAGGAAGAATTACCCTTGAGTGGCCTGCTCTTCACAAGCTTTTGACCCCATCTCTGTTATTTTTCTCCCCTATTGTAATGGTCACAAACTGGACTAAATCAACAGTTCTCGGAGTGACCCTTGGTCTGCAACTCAGCTCTGGACACAGTGGCTTTGTTTTTCACTGTGAAGAGTTGCTGGGCTCCAGAGTAGGGTTTTTTTTTTTCCTGAAGAAATGGTAGTCTCTCTCCCAAAGCCCTTACCTATGGCAATCTCAAGCCTTCTGGGTGGGTGGAGTGGTGGTGACCGAATGGAGAATTGGAATCCAGCCCCTGGCTGCGTCTACCCCTTCATCACAGAACTGAGCGCACCTTGTAAAGAGTCAAGGCCAGGGCTCTCTGCTTAATATACAGCAGGGCCCACACTTGAAGCTCTCGAGACCATGGGAAACTCCTGCTGAACCCGTATTGTCATACTGCATCGCCACCTCCTTGGTGGGACAGGTTGCTGCTGCATCTCTTCCTGCTGAGGCCCGTGTGATGCCAAGGGAGACAGGAAGGTGCCGGTTTTGTCACTCATGATGCCAAGCCCTGGACACGTCCTCTGGGGATTCCCTGTGTTGGCTGTTACATGGACCAGGAAACAGGCACAGGCCAAAATAGCCCTTCTCGCAGCCAGACCAGTCCCAGCCAAGCACACTCTCATAATTGTCCCCATGATTTGGCTCGCTGGTAACCAGGTAGAATTAAAGGTCAGACTTGCCAGGGGGTGGAGAGGCAAACCCTCTGGTTTTCTCCTTTTGTTAAGCCCGGAATGCTTTTCCCCCCCATGATTTTGATTGCAAAACCCATAATTTAAAAACTTCTGCATTTATTAGGTGATTTTTTTCTTTTAAAAAAATGCATCATGAAAATCCATCTTGAGACTGATGGGGATGTCCTATCAGGAACTCACCAAGGCCAGCTGGCCTGGATCTGAAAAAGCCTGGGTTAAAACTGGTCTCGCTGAACATAGCGGACAATGAGGACTACTGAGACCCCAAGAACAATGGCAATGGGTTTTTGATCCTACTGCACCTATTGGTTTTGTGGGAGCCTAGGCAGTTTGGATTGCTCTTTGGGCTTACGAGGGAGGGGGACTAGACTGGGGGAGGGGGAGGGAAAGGGGAGGCGGTGGTGGGGAAGAGACAGAAATCTTTAATTAATTAATAAAGAAATAAATAAATTAAAAAAAATAAAATAGAACTATGAGAAAAAAATCCATCTTGAACTTCTAGGAGAATGGGCTTCTCTTGCTGATCCTCCGTAAGTGACCGCCATCCTCTGCCGTCTTACAACACAAAAGTCTATATTTAGCTTCGCGCTGCCTTGGTTCTCACATTGCTCACGCATCTCAAAGTGCTTGCTTGCTGGATATGGAGATCATTCAGTCAGGGAAGTGCTTGCCGCACCATGATGAGTATGGTCCCCAAAACAAAATAAAAATAACCCAGCTGGGACAATGGAGCAAGTTTCTTATCTCGGTGCAAGGGTGACAAAGATGGGCTTCCACCCTGGGGTTCACTGGCCACCCAGCCTAGCCTGGTTGGTGAGTTCCAGGCCAGGAGGAGACCCTGTCACAAAAACAAGGTGAACACTACCTGGGAAGAGGCTGACTTTCAGCCTCTACGTGCAAGCATCCTATGCATCCACAGGAACCGTGCACCACACACGTGCGCACAAAACTGCATCCTTTGTAGGCCTGTGTACTGCTAGGAATTATCATGGCCTGTTTCTTAGCGCCCTGGTTTGTCTAGACTCTGGGTGTTGAGTTCATAATGGGACTGGCTTGATGGAGGTTACGTATCAAACAATTTAAAGTTTGCAAAGCTTAGAACAAGACCTTCTGCGTGTATTGAATGCAGAGAAAGTGTTTGCCATACAAACAAGATATTGCCGAATAGAGAGGATAACCCATGATGTCTTGTTTTAAAAATAGTGTCTCTTCTAGAAGACAGTACAGTTTCAGTGATTTCAGTGCATTTGCTTTCTGCTGAGGTTCTGGCAGTTTCTACCCGGTGCCTAGACTTCTGAAGTGTGGCAGTCATACTGTGCCTGTCCTAGGTATTCTACATGGGCAATGTCAAATCATGGAAAGAATGTGGTTACAGGCATATTGCTGCGTCTAAATGGTTGCTTGGAGATTTGAGTCTACCAGCAAAGTCCTGGGAGCTGGGGTGGAAGCTACTTAGGAATGGAAGTGAACCATTAGCAGGATTTTGATAGCCTTAAGACATCTGCAACTTTAATGGGGGGGGAACTTCTGTTTTAAATTCAGGTCTTTCCTGGAGATGCAGACAGAAGCTTGAACTTTCTCTGATTTGCAAAGAAAGGTATATAAGTCGCTAGCGGGGAGGGTAAGAAGACTGTTCTGTTCAATCTAGAGAATGATATGTGGTTGCTGTATTTTCAGTTTTGCATGAGTATGTTTATTGTTTACAATAAGCTAAAGTAAAAGAATAAATAGCAAGTGATTGATGATAGGTGATAGCTAGATGATAGCTAGATGATAGCTAGATAGATAGATAGATAGATAGATAGATAGATAGATAGATATGATTGATAGGTAGATATGATTGATAGATAGGTAATAGATAATGGTAACTACATGATAGATAAATGATAGATGATATATAATATCTACTATATAGTGATATATAATGATAAATAATTGATAGGTAGATTATAGATAAATAATAGCTAGGTAATTAGATGATAGGTAGGTAGATGATGGATGGATGGATGCTGGATGGATGGATGGATAGATCAATCGATCAATAGATAGATAACAAAACATTGTTAAAGCAGGTACATAAAACACCCAACACAAATTGACTGAGGAAGCTCCTATTAAGGCAGTCAGCTAGAGTCCCAAATAGAGAGAGTCTCTGACTGTACAGTGGCCCCTTGTTTTAAAAAAATCTGTCCTATACGATATTACAGTTTTAGTCATTTTGTGGTTTAGAATGGGAAGAACAGTCTTCAGTTCTTCATTAAACAGAAATGTACGGTTCACAAGGGGAAGGACAGACCGCCACAAGAAAATAGCATCAGATCAGATGTTCAAAGCATCTAACAGAAACCACCTGGATAAGTTGAGACCTGCAGCAGAGTTCCCAATTGAGCCTTGTCTTCATAGATGAGCATCCGTGGCTAGACTTTCATCTTCTCTCTTCAAAAGTTATGGGATAGTTCCGGGCGGTGGTGGTGCACGCCTTTAATCCCAGCACTCGGGAGGCAGAGGCAGGCAGATCTCTGTGAATTCAAGGCCAGCCTGGTCTACAAGAGCTAGTTCAAAGACAGGAACCAAAAAAAAAGCTACGGAGAAACCCTGTCTCGAAAATCAAAAAAAAAAAAAAAAAGTTACGGGATAGGTAGTGGTCACCTGTCGGAAATGGTTTGTCTTCATTGTTCTCAGGGTCACAGTGGTTTTACTCTTGGGTTGGTTTTGTCCTCCCTGTCACAGCCCATCCACAAACAAGGAGCCGTAGAGGACACTGGACCATGTGACCAACAGGGAAAGCAACTCCACATTCATAGCCAGCCTCTTAGTGAGCTTACGCAGCACTTGGCCCTTTGCTAGTTTGCTTTTCTATGTTAATGGACAGCAACTTGGGGGAGAAAAGAATTTTTTTGGCCTACACTGTTGTATTAATCCATCATTGGGGGAAACCAAGGCCGAAACCCTGGAGGCACACTGCTGCTGGACTGGTCACGCTCTGCCTCCTGAGTACTCGCTTTCTTATGTGGCCCAGTCTTCTCTACTGTACTCTGCCCGTGTGCTCAGCAGCACTCACGGTCCCACTGCCCGAAATGTCCCCCTAATTCATTGTAGGTCCTTTCGTCAAAGCTGCGTAGCCTCAGACAGACACCAACTTGCCGTATGTTCTACTTTTCACAGACAGACCTTGTCAGGGTCATTGTCTCAGCCTGAATATTATTATTCTTTATTTGAGTCAAGATGTCCCTTCCTCCTCCTTCCCTCCCTCCGTCCCTCCTCCTTCCCTCCCTCCCTCCCTCCTGCTTCCTTCCCTCCCTTCCTCCCTCCTCCTTCCCTCCCTCCCTCCCTCCCTCCCTCCCTCCCTCCCTCCCTCCCTCCCTCCTGCTTCCTTCCCTCCCTCCCTCCCTCCTCCTTCCCTCCCTCCCTCCCTCCTCCTTCCTTCCCTCCCTCCCTCCCATTTTTTCTCACCAGCCTTTCTTTTTTTTTTCTTTTTTTAAATTTATTTATTTATTTATTTATTTATTAAAGATTTCTGTCTCTTCCCCACCGCTGCCTCCCCTTTCCCTCCACCTCCCCCAATCAAAGACCCCCTCCCTCGTCAGCCCAAAGAGCAATCAGGGTTCCCTGCCCTGTGGGAAGTCCAAGGACCACCCACCTCCATCCAGGTCTAGTAAGGTGAGCATCCACGAAACTGCCTAGGCTCCCACAAAACCAATAGATACAGTAGGATCATAAACCCACTGCCATTGTTCTTGAGGTCTCAGTAGTCCTCATTGTCCACTATGTTCAGCGAGACCGGTTTTAACCCGGGCTTTTTGAGACCCAGGCCCGCTGGCCTTGGTGAGTTCCCGATAGAACATCCCCCTTGTCTCAGTGTGTGGGTGCACCCCTCGCGGTCCTGAGTTCCTTGCTTGTTCACCAGCCTCTTTCTAGGGCCAGCATTTTCAAGGCAGAGACATTCCCTGCCTAGGTTTCACTTGGAGCTGAAAAGGCCTTGAATAACACTACTGTTTTCACTTACTCCTTTTTTAAAAAAATTATTTATTTTTGTTTTCTGTTCATGGGTGTGAAGGTGTTGGATCTCCTGGAACTGGCAGGCAATTATGAGAATTATGAGCTGCCACGTGGGTGCTGGGAATTGTCGTACCTGGGTCCTTTGGAAGAGCAGCCAGTAGTGGTCTCAACCGATAAGTTACCCTGTCACCCTACCCTACTTTTTTTTTCTGAGACAGGGTTTCTCTGTGTAGCTCTGGCTGTCCTAAACTCACTCTGTAGCCCAGGCTGGCCTCAAATGCACAAAGATCTGCCGGCTTCTGCCTCCAGAGGACTGGGATTAAAGGCGGGCACCATCATGCCCAGCTGCTTTTCTCATTCTTCTGAGCAGATATCTCATAGTCAAGGGAGTGCGGGTTTGCTGTGGCTCCGGTAAGAGTGCAGTCTGTTACATTAGGGAAGGAATTACAGGGAGGCCTCTAGCACCGTGGCAACAAGCTCATCAGATGCTTGCCTACCTCTTAGCTAACTAGAGATTGGTAGAACTGGTGCCGACACCCAGCTAGTTTTCTTCCATTTTTCCCCGTTTTTATTCAGTCCTGAACTCCAGCCCATGCAGTAGAACCACGCACATTTAGGGTGGGTGAGCTTCCCTCCTGCCCCAGTCCGCCATCTCTGGAAACATCCTCAGAGACACACCCAAAGGTGTGCTTCGATAATGCCCTAGGTATTTCTTAATCCAGTCAAGTTGCCCGTGGGAACTAACCAGTGCACTTTCACCGAATGCATCATGATGAGTGTGACCCTTTTGAGAAATGAGTGTCGCATCAGCTCATGTGGCTGGTTGGTTTGTTCCTTTGTTTTGTTTGTTGTAGTAATTCTTTCATTTTCTTCCAAGTTTTCTCTCCTGGTTATTGGTCTAAAGTTGCTAGATAGAGAAAATTTCTGTGTTAAATAAAGCAAGATTGGGAAGGGCTTTCCTGTAGGACGTGTGAGTCTTCACTATGGTGGAGAGTTCTGAGTCCTGGGGAATAGGGAGGAACCGCCCTGCTGTGTCTATCCTGGCCTTGCTGGCTGGAAAACCTAATCTATAAGAAATGCAGCTTGTTCTGGTGTCTCCACCACCCCAGACTGGCTGGCCACCTCATTTTCTAAGGTCCTCCTGCCACCAGGTGGCAGTGCTTCCAGGGCATAGGCTGGGTGGGGGTCTGAGTGGGCCTGGGGTTTGAGCTATGTGTCTGAGGTGTGGTGCAGTCATACTAGATGGGGTGGGTGGGGGTCTGAGTGGGCCTGGGGTTCGAGCTGTATATCTGAGGCTGTTGTGACCTTCTCACCTCTTTCCCCAAACAGAGAAGGAGACCTTCCTGGATCCTTTTGTCCTCCGAGACCTCCTGCCCGCGTCCCTGGGCAGCTACTACCGATACACAGGCTCCTTGACCACACCTCCATGTAGTGAGATTGTGGAGTGGATTGTCTTCAGTAGGCCTGTTCCCATCTCCTACCACCAGGTGAGCATCCAGCCTCCATTTATGCTCTCTACCTTGACTGCATTTGCATTGAATATTTACTATTACTAGATACGATTAGTATGGGGTTTTATTTTCTGCTTTTTAATTCATTTCTTCATACAGTTTTAAACCCAAGGATAGCAGAATTTAAAATATGATTTCTCCATTGGGCGGTGGTGGCACGCGTCTTTAATCCCTGCCCTCCGGAGGTAAAGGCTGGCAGTTGAGGCTAGCCTGGTCTACAGAGTGAATTCCAGGATAGCCAGGGCTGTTACACAGAGAAACCCTGTCTCAAAAAGCAAAAACAAAACCAAATAAAAATATGGTTTCCCAATGCTGTCTTCTGGATGTGACAGAGTCAGTGCGGTCAATATCATACCTCCCCCTCCCACCCCCCGCCGCAGCATGGCTTTGCTGTCAGTAGTCAGTCATGGATCCAGGAGAGGTTAACAGGGCCCAACCCATCCCTATTGACTGGATTCTGGAGAAGGGGCAGTCGTATTCAGCTGAGTACCCACCAAGGACCCCTAACAGACTCAATGAATAGTTCCAAACCCATGGCCACACAGATAGTCCTTGTTAAACTCAGTGGCTCAAGGGTGAATAAGTAAGAAGACATGGATGTGGAAAAGGAACCTTTAGGGAGGAGAGAGAGTGATAGGGATGGGGTATTAGAGAGTGGGGGTGGCAGTGGGAGGGACTAGGAGACTCAGAATCCGCATTATACACACGTGAAATTGTCAAGGAACAAATTCCGTAAACACGGTATCAACAATAAGCTCTAAACATGAAAGAATATTCTCAGCTGAAGATTAACTTGCTGAGCATGGCAGGCATGGCAGGAGGTGTTGTCTGGGGTTTGGTTGTGTGGAAATAATAGCTGTCCACAGTGATAACTTGCATCAGAGGCACATATGTTCTCCCTGTGTGTTTCCCCATTTGTGGTCTTAGCAGGCAGATATTATTTAAACCCTCACTTTATGGTGGGGATAAAGACAGATCAGGGTCAGTGGCTTTCAGGATTCTGTGAGTACCCGGCCTACCACAGCTGAGAAAATAGATCCCTGTGCACAAAGAACTAGCCCTCATGCGTGGCTCACTGAGCTCTCCGGCCCTCGCTTCTTCTCACTGTCAGATGATCTAAGCAGAACAACAGGAAGGAGCAAAGTTGTGTTTTTACTCAGTTTCAGAGCGTTTCATCTGTGCTTGGCTGGACTTGCTGTTCTGGTCCTGGGTGGCCGGAAATTGGTGAAGGAAACAACCTACCCTCTCATGACCAGAAAGCTACCAGCAGCAAGGACAAGTTGGGCCATGCCACCAGAGGCGCGTCACTAAGACCTCGTCCGTGGGGTTAGCCTTTGGAGGAGCTGGCATCCTCTCGTTCCTGTCATTCATTTCTCAGTAGTGCCCGCATCTAGGGCATGGTACATCTGAGCCTTCCTGGAAGCCCACGCTATTTCTGAACAGGCTCCTTATATGTCAGTTGGATCAGTGACTCAAAAGCCTTGAGAGATGGGTACTGTCCTAACGGGGCACACACAGAGCACTAGAGTGTAGAGGCATTGGGTGCCATGGGTACTGCCCTAACGGGGCACACACAGGGTGTTAGAGTGCAGAAGCATTGGATGTGAGGACCCCAAAACTGGATGTTTCTGACCCATTGCTGCACTGCTTTCTTTTGATTTGGGTCTGAGTTGATCTCTTTGGAAGGTGAGACTCAGGCCAAACAGTTAACCATAGGGAGAAGCTTGTGAAAGGAGCCTGGAATTGGCACACTGGCTGAAGAAAGGGAGCTACCAGAGGCATGAGGACCCTTAGGTCACATCCTGAAAATTGACAGAATGAAGGGAAGACTGTTTGGAAATCATGTATTTCTTGTCAAAAGTTCAGCCTAGAGTCCTCCACATAGTTCTGTGGGAAAGACACTCGTAGCCACACCTAATGATGTGAATTCTGTCCCCAGGGTCTGCATGATGAAAAAAAGAGCGCCAGCTCCCACACATGTGACCCTCCAACATAAATAATAAGTAAATGTAATTTTAAAAACTTAAGACTTCAGCTTGTACTGGGAAAATATAGTAGGATGCCTGATGTGTAGTGCCAGGAACAGTGGGTAGGACGTGAGAAAGCAGGATGGAGCCACTAACCAGGGCTAACTAAAATGAAGGGCTCTTGGGAGGCTCTTCCCTACCCAGCTGTAGTAGACGGTTGCTTGTTTGTTCCTGGCTGCCCAGACCCCCATAATAATCACACAGAAACTATAGTATTTAAGCCACTGCTTGACCAATTACTTAAGCATATTGCTAGCTAGCTCTTACATCTTTGGTTAACCCATTTCTATTATTTTATATCTTACCAAGAAGCTGTGGTTTACTGGCAAGGTTCTGGTGCATCTGTCCCCAGCCGTGGCTACATGAGTTCTCTCTGACTCCGCCTTCTTTCTCCCAGCATTTAGTTTAACTCTCCTGTCCCTGCACCCAACTCTACTCTGCCCTCTCACAGGCCAAAGCAGCTTCTTTATTCATTAACCGATAAAAGCAGCATATATACAGAAGGACCTCCCACACCACTTAGCCACCCTTACAGTTGTAGGCAGCAGTGAGACAAAGGGAAGGAGAAAGTTCTAGAATGATGTGGCAATGCCAGTATTTAACTAATAACAGAAGCAATAAAATTTTCATCCCTGGGGGATAGTCTAGAGTTTTGGGTAGAGACTAGGGGTTAGGCTAAAGGGCCAGGTGGCTCTCTGCTTAGGCATGGGTCCAGCTATAACAAAGAGAGTTGACCACTTCAAGAAGTTTAAGCAGATAGTGTATTTTGGAGACACAGTAAGTCAGGGCATTTTTGAGGTGAGGCTGTGTAAGCCTTCCTACACAGGACTGACTTCTAACTAGGAAGCGAAGCCTGGGCTTTTTTTTTTTTTTTTTTTTTTTTTTTTTTTTTTTTTTTTTTTTTTTTTTTTTTGTCTGTCTTGCCTCCAGAGGTCTCATCAATCCGGGAGCTTCCTGCATGGCTTTGTAACTGATCCTGGGCTTTCACAGACCTCTCCTCTGGTTTGTTTGCTCTCCATTTCCCTCCCCACCGTGGCTGTACTAGTCCCAGTTGACCCTTAAGGTCAAGAGCTGGCAAGAGCTGGCTAAAGCCAAGTCTTCCATCCAGAAAGGATTCCTGAAGATGTATTTGAGAACCCAGCCAACCAAAATCTGGCCTTAAGTCACATGCCTGTTCTTAAATAAGCCAGCAGAGGTGCTGGGTAGTGCCCCCAAAGCATCCAGTGTTGACCTTTCTCGGGTTACAGGAAGCAGGCGCTGTAAGAGGTTCAAGAGAGCAGCCCTTTATCCTCCTGGCAGAGCAGGGTGGCATTGTGCCAGGCTAACCTGGGTTTTTCCGCTGTTAGCATCCATTTTTTTCTTTGAGGATGTTTTTCTTTTTAATTCACACCATGACAAAAAAAAAAAAAAGGAAGGACTAGCAATTTGGTTCCTGTACAAGATCTGCCAGCCGCAAGGAGAAAATGAAATAGAGACAAGTTTTCTTCCTCATGGTGAAGCCAACATTGTTTTGTTTTTAAAGAAATCAGTCCAAATATTTATCTCTGTAGGGCTGAGTAAAGAGTGTAGTTGATCTTTAAACGGGTCCTTTTTGTTACTTAAGATAAATGCTTCTGCCTTCAAATATTTAAATGCTTGAGCCATTGAAGTTAAGTAATAGGGATTTTCCCACTTTCGCTTGGGTTCCTGGTGAAACAGGAGTGAGGAGTGGCAGTTGGCTAACTCAGGAGGTTTGAAGGCCATCAGCATATGCTGGGTGGCTTTGGCAAACAAATATCTACTAGGTTCAAACAAAGCACACACTTTTGGGGAGTGGCTGTCTGCAGAAGTGTTTGTGGATTTGAAGCATTTTGACATTTGGAAGCTGGAGCTTTTAGAAAGTGCTATGTTGATACCCTTTCCGCCCTCTGGAGCTCCAGAACAAGGACACGCAAGGAGAAGAAGGATGTAGGCGTTTGCGTTGCCTTCCCTGGAAGGGATTGCTTTACAGAGAAACAAAGAAGAAAGAAATGGGACAAGCTTTCTAAGTTCTCATTACCCATTGCCTGCAGATAATGCTGCACTTTGTATCAGACCCTTCTCCCTACATCCCCGTCTCACTCCCAGAGGGAAAAGACAGCCTCCTTTCACTGTGGCTGCACTGGCTCCTTGCTGGCCAGCTTTGGAGAGGCTGCAGCTGCGTCACCTGACCCCTCACCCTGGAAAGCAAGTGTCAGTCAGCCCTCCAAGTGCTCTTGCTCTTGCTTCAGACCTTCCTGCTCTGCCACTGCCAGCATCCTTTCCGAAGCTAGCACAGAACACGCATTTCGGGGAGGCAGAGGCCAGTTTGGAAAAGCCAAATGGTTGGGGATTTTCTGCCTCCATCAGAAAGAAATCAGCCCAAGTCTTTGAGAATCTGCTCAGCTATTTCTCCGAATCCCCTTTCTCTTAACTCTTCTCTCATCTCTGTGGGTGCCTACAAGCAGCGAGCAGAATAAGCATGTTCTTCGTAAGATGTGGTAATCAGCCCAGGAGTAGGACCTGGGGGATATGGGTTTCTTTAAAGGCTTGCAGAACACACGGACAGATTCTTAAGCTGAGTCTTTTGTTTTCTCCTGTGAATCTACATAGGCCCTCCCCAGCTCTTAGCCAGTGAACTCAGCCTCTGGCATGTATGATAATACAGATCTAAATTTGGTGTTTTTTTTTTTTTTTTGATGGGACCTAGACATCTTGGTTGACCAGAAGTTGGTGTGGTTTATTTGACTCCGCTATCCCTCCATTCTAAATACCAGACAAAAGTCATGGGGCTGGGACTATGACTCAGCAGTGAAAGCACTCATTGTACAAATGTGAGAACCAAAGTTCAGATCCCTGGAAACCATAAAAATGCTGAGTGAGCATAGTGGCCGGCCTGTCACTGCCAATCTTAGAAGGCAGAAACAGGAGATCCCAGAGCTAGCTGGTTATCAAAACTAGCTATCTGGAAGGGCTTGGAGTTTGATTGAGAGAGACTGCCCCAATGAATGAATAAGGTGGAAAGGGATGGAGAATGATTGACTCGTGACATCAGTCTCAGACTTCCAAGTGCGTGCACACACAGGGGTAGCGGGATAAGAATAAGAGAGAAAATGGGAAATAAAGTGATGCCGTCTTGTCATCCAGTCAGAATAATGGCATTGCAAAATGATGGTCTGGGAGTAGGAGTAGGCCTCTGTCTTGGAGTCAGCTGCCTGTAGTCTCTCTGTATGCTTTCACGCGTACATAGACTGTATGGTCAGTACTGTGCTCTTGTGGTGAGCCCAGAAGATACTATTTTTGAGTTCACTGTGGCGGGACTCACTCCCTTCTGCAGCAGAGTCTCAGAAATGATGCTTCTTTGCCTATTGCCACCATCAGATCGGCCTCTCCTATGGGTTCAAATATGGCATTGCCTATAGTTTTCTCCAGTGTGACTTTTTTAATATTTGAATTTTATGTGCATGGGTATTTTGCCTACACATATGTCCATGGGCTACATGAACATGGTTCCTGGTACATGAGGAAGCCTGCAGACAGCACTGAATCTTCTGAAACCAGAGTTAGAGACTAGAGTGAACCACAGTGTGGGCACTTGGAATTAAACCCAAATCTTCTGCAAGAACAACACGGGCTGTTAACCACTGAGCCCTCTCTCAGCCCTTCACCATAAGTATGACTTTTAGGGGGGACGTTCTCTAATATTCCATAAATCCGAATGTCTTAATTAGTCTGCTTTGGATGTTTGACCTTTTTCTCCCCCTATCATCAGTGAGACAGATTGGAAAGGACAGGCTTATGTGCACTGCCCCCTCCCAGGCTGCTGCGTGTCTGTCAGACTAATTAGACCGTGTCTTTGCAGTTAAGCGCTTCTGCTTTGCGGGCTGGTTGCCTTCAAGGGGAGAGTTCCTTTGCTGACTCCGTTCCTCAGATACCTTTCTCTACTGTGTGCCTCCGTTTTCCCGTCTGTGGAAACAGGAAGGAAGGTGGAATGCCTTGACTTGTGCCTGACAGGAGAGGAAGCAGCTTCCTGTCTTCCTCACTCAACGATCTCCATAACCAAAGGACAGCCCTGCCCCTTTGACATAAAGCAAGCCATGTGTTTTGTCTAAACTCTGTAGCGGACACATTGAAATATATAAATAAGAACAGAAACCTAATTTTAACAGCGTTTAACCTAGCATTCTGAACTCTTACTAAAGTGTGGCCTGGATAATAAAAGAGCATGCGATAGCCCCTGCTGTCGCAGCAGTAGGGCCGTGACAGCGGTGTGTCAGGTATCCAGCGGTGTCCTTTCCAAGACCATCTGACGTGCAGTTCGTGTGTAGACAGAGAAGTTCTAAGTTGCAGGGTGACGATGCCGTGATTAGTCCAAAAGGGACTGCTTTCCTTGTTAATTTTCTGAAGGCAGTTTCTTCATGTAGAGGACCTATCTGTAATTGCCTTCCTGGAAAAGCATCCGAGCCGCAGGAAGGACGCGGCCTTGCCTTTAGCTAGCAAGTCTCAGAGCATTTTTTTTTTGCAGCTGTGGTTCTGAAGTGCACCCTGAGATGTTTAGGGTCATTGTCACTGTCCATTCTGTAATGGGGCGACAAACAGGGCCCACCCTACCATTCCTGAAAGAGTCAAAAACCAAAGCCTCTCCAGGACCGTAGATGAAACAGTCCTAATGCTGTCCCCTCGGTTTAGTTTGAACTGCTTCGATATACCCATCCCTTAAAGTACCACTTATTCCAGTGTTTAATGGCTCCTAATTCTATTACTTTTTATTTTCACTATTCTCTCCCCTTTAGCCTCAGTGGTCGCCTGTCCACGTCCTGTGGACCAAGAATTCCGGCGGCACACACAGGGCCTGAATAGATTTCAACTCTCCTTTGATTCAGACTGACAGATTAAAAACTAATTATTCTCTGGAATACTTTTATAATAAAAACTAAGTTGAAATGATTTATATACACTTCCAGCCAACACATTTGTGATTCAAGGTTAAAATTGTTCTTGTAACAGCCCCAGTTAAAACGCAATTACAGCTCCCCGAGCAGGGATAAAAGGAAGAAGTATTTTACACTCTCTTCAAAAGTTAAAAAGTCAATTTGATATTATAGAAATAAAAACTTTCATTTATTTTTACTAAATGATGAAGACTTCATTAGTTCCATTAAAGTTAAGATAAAGCCAAGTGTGTTCACCATCTCCTCCTGGAAATGGCTCAGGTGAATAGTGATGACAGATTAGGGATGTGGAGAGCATTTTCTTCTCGGCCGCCATTTTGTTCATGTCACCCCGCTGGCCCTGGCCATACGTGGTTTCCTTTCAGAACACAAAAGAGGACAAATTGATGATACTGGATACTTTGCTTGAATTGGCCTTGAACTTAACTAGCAGGAATTGCTGGGGACAAACTGTCACCACATTGGGTCCTCACTGCTGGCTTCTCGTTCACTGAATCATACTGTGGGCCCATTCAGTGTGACATGGTGCTGTTGAGAAAAACTGAGCCACTCAGATATGGGTTTCCAGTCTTTGACCTTTGGTTCCTTTGAGTCTCACGGGCCAGTTTCCTAGCTGGAGTCAGTAACATGATTGCCAACAGTAACAATGGCCCCAGCCTCACAAGACCTCTCTGATGACAAAGTAACAAAGCGCGTGCTACTTTGAGTATGGTGCCCACATATCATAAGAGCTTCTTTGTAAGTCTTAGTTGCTGGTGTCAGTGTTTGCCTACGCTACTGTTCTATTTCAGTGAAGAGACACCATGACCGAGCAACTCATAAAAAGACAGCATTGAATTAGAGGTTCCTTACAGTTTTGGAGACTTAGTCCATGATCATGGTGGGGAGCATAGCATCAGGCAGGCAGGCAGACACCAAAGCATTAGCTGAAGGCTTGCATCTTATCCAGAAGCCCGAGGCAGCATGAAAGAGACCTTGAGACTGGCATGGACTTTTGAAACCTCAAAGCCCACCCCAAGTGATGTGACTTCTCTAACACGCCCACACCTCTTAATCCTTCCAAAACAGTCTACCACTGGGAATCAAACATTCAAATACGAGCCTATGTGTCCATTCCTGTTCAAACCACCACAATAAAATAATAATATATTATTAATATTATCCTTTTAGGCTAAAAGTGCATTTTAAAACAATGTGTTCTAGTGTTTGTTGAACTGCCTGGTATAAAGTTTGATAAAATAACTAATAAAGAGAATGAGGAAGGGGCAGGACGCCACGTTCTCATTTGTAATCAGAGAGCACAGTCACCGTTAGCTACAGTCTTCATAAAATAAAATTAATTGTGGTGAGAACAGTATTTATTGAGTACTTCCTTGTATCAGGAACTATTTCAAACACTTTATATATAGCTACCCCTTAGAGAATGATCAAAAGCACACAAGGTAAGTACCATTGTTATCCCTGATGTACTACAAAGTCTCAGAAGGACAGGATACATGGGGAACCAGGAAGACAGCTCATTCTGAGAAATGCTTGAAAGCATGCGGACCTGAGTTTGGATCACCCAGTAACCTCCTCAGAAGCCAGATAGAACAGCACACGCCTGTAATTCCAGACCAGGGAGGCAGAGATAGGGAATTGCTGAGTATTGGTGCCAGCCAATCTAGCAGAATTGATGACCTCCAGGTTAGTGAGAGATTTGACTTCTCAAAGAGTAAAGTGGAGGGCGCTCAAAGGAGGCTCGTGACGTCAGCTGCCGGTCTCCACATTTACCTGCACATAGACATACAGGCATGTACATTTAAATATATACATAATACGTGCAAAAATAGGAGGAGTAAGTAAGGTGACCAAGACCGCACCTTTGTCCATTGGGATCTGAAAATGAAAGTTTGGACTCAAGAATTAAGAGTGGGGGTTTTAAGGAAGGAAAACGAGGCACAGGGCAGATGATCAAAAGCGGGAGATTGAGATGGTGCAACCAGAGCTGTAGCATGTCACATCATACAGCTCCTCCTCTTCTGGTCTTTGCCTTTCCCTGGACAATCCAAAATATAAGTGAAAGCCAGTTAATCCCAGCACTTGAGAGGCAGAGAGGCAGGCAGATCTCTGTGAGTTCGAGACCAGCCTGGTCTACAAGAGCTAATTCCAGGACAGGCTCCAAAACCACAGAGAAACCCTGTCTCGAAAAACCAAAAATAAATAAAGAAATAAAAATGAAATATACTTATATATGTTATATTACATATATATAATATATATTATGTATGAAGGTCAGTGGCGTTCTGACCCAGGAGATTTATTTCTCTACTGGCAGAACCAAGCATGGAGACTTTGTCCCAGTCCAAGAATCAGGGAGGTTACTACTCCGTCAACAACTGCGGCCATTATTACCAAAAGGATCGGCTACCGGCAATATCCATTCCTTTTAGAGGAATGCCAGCATTTAGCGAATGCTGCCAACCTTCCTAAAGGCGTTTGCTAAGCCTGCTAAGCCTGTCCTCCCACGTGAGCCCCTTTATGTGGCTGTCAAGGGACGCTATGATCCAGTTGACAATATAATATCATTTGGGTCATCAGTTCACTCAAAACCGCCACATCCTTCCTTCCAGATCTGCCAGGCGAGTTGAGTTAATGACAAGGCAGCCATATTGAGCTTTTAAACCGCAGCGTGTCATTAAGTTGTAAGAGCAATTTAAAGGAAGGCACTTTTGTGTTTAATTCACAACCTGCCTCTTTCTACAGTTATGTGACTGATTCTTTCCCCAAGGTTTCAGAAGTAAACTTTTCAGGAGTGAGTGCTAGTGGATAAGGAAGTACATACCAGGCTCTTCTCTTTGGCTCTAATCCCCCTCTGGCAAGACTGTCTCTTTGAGAAGACTTCCTATCTGACTTGGGTGTGGTAGTCCAGTCCGTGTTAATAACAAATCAAAAACCAAACAAGCAACAAGCAAATTCCCACCCTGAATGTCCCTCCCCCTTTATTCAACTCACTTCGCTATGGCTTATTTAAGCCACTTTTATTTTGCCTTTCCTGGACCTGGAGAGCAGCTGGTCAGCATCTTCTACAAGGGCCTTTTAATCAAATTGCGCCTCCCTCACCTTTTCTCCAGGCTGAACAGTTCTTCCTATGGCCTTTCCCATTGCCTTGCAAAATTTAAGCCTCCAACTTTTAATCATCTTGATTGGCCTTTACCTGGCCCTTCTCCGGCAGGTCCTTGTTAGTTCATTTCATAAAATTTTAGGAAGTCGTTCCTCCGAGAAAATCAGAAACCGGTACATTCATATTCTCTCTCTCTCTCTCTCTCTCTCTCTCTCTCTCTCTCTCTCTCTCTCTCTCTCTCTCTCTCTCTCTCCCTCTGTGTCATTTTGGTCATCCTGTCAAGCTAGTGGCATCACTGGGCTGGGGAACTTTTAGCCCCTTTGTTTGCATCTCAGTGGCATCAATGGCACGTATATTCACACCATCAACAGTCTAGGTGAAGGATTTCAGTTCTAGGAGTCTCCCAAGAACTGCATCTCTTTCTCATGCAAAGGAAGGAAGCCTCAAGTTATCGACAGTTGGTCATTTTCTGGGTCATTCTCTGAACTCTGTTAGGTCCAGCCTTGAAGATGACCCCTCCCCCCCGACTCAGACACTGCAAAAAATTCTGATAGTATTAATAATTGTCAAAGTTTTTACATACTAGTCTTGATGGCCAGCTACCTAGCTCCCCGAAGCCTACAACAGCTTCTAGCCCTCTTGCTTTTCTGCCCTTTCTTTGGTGACAAGATTATCTTTGTGGCTGACGAGAGCCATTGTGACAGCCAGTCAGTGCTCCATCTTTGCACACAGGAGAATGACCTTTCTTAATGATGCAGTGCTGAGGGCTACAAGGAATCCATCTTGATAGTCAGGATATGATTGTGGGGTACTGAGGTTTTTTTTCTTTTCTTTCTTGAAAATTTCATCAGTGTTCTTGTGGAAGATGTTTCTTCCCGGCCATCATGACAGCAGCTGATCTTCTTTAAGCACCTATGTTGTTCCAGATGAGCCAGGTAGAGTCCATCTTTTCAGGACCCTACATTGATAAGGCAGCTTGCGTTTTTAGAGAGTTTGTCTGTGACTAGCCAGCCATCTGGTAAATTTAGATCTGGGCAGTTGGACTTACCCACACAGCACTGAGCATCTTCATGACTTGGAATTTGATTTGGAGCACATGCACAGAGGCTTGCTTGTGAGAATTAACTGACATACATACATACATACACACATTGACTGACATACATACACACACACACACACATATTAGTTTTTCAAGACAAATTTTCTCTGTAGCTTTGGAGCCTGTCCTGGAACTAGCTCTTACCGACCAGGATGACCTCAAATTCACAGGGATCCACCTGCCTCTGCCTCTCCTGAGTGCTGGGATTAAAGGCATGAGCCACCACCGCCCGGCTGTAACTGCCGTTTCTTAAAATGTTAGCTTGTACTTTGAATGTTATATGTGGAGAAGTGTTTCGACCTCAGTCCTGTTGTTCAAACTCTGTCAGGTGAACACTGTTATGATTACCACTATTTGTGGAAGGAGAGTGGAGGCTCAGAGGGTCAGGGGAAGCCATGCGTGCAGGGCCTATAGTTCATACTTAGGCAGTTTACCGCGAGGACTTGCCGTAACTCTGCAGTTTTCCTCATAGTACTAAAGGTATTACTGGGACACTCTGCAGAAGGCACGTGTGGCTGAGAGCCCCATCCCACCCTCAGCTGAGAATGGTCCCCATTAGGGGTCAGGACAGAGATGCAGCCACTTGATATGGTTGCAGAAGGCTATCTACTATTGGGGTAGATCAGCTTTGGCCTGACCACTTGCCACTTTGTGTTCTGATCGCCCCATAGATGCCCTTTGGATCACAGAGCTTTACTAATTGCATTTTTCTCTTCCTCTCTCTGGTTCTCTGTCCAGCTTGAGGCTTTTTATTCCATCTTCACCACGGAGCAGCAAGACCATGTCAAGTCAGTGGAGTATCTGAGAAACAACTTCCGGCCACAGCAGGACCTGAATGACCGAGTGGTGTCCAAGTCCGCCGTCCGAGATGCCTGGAACCATGACCTGTCTGACTTCCTGGACAACCCACTGGGGACAGAAGCCTCTAAAGGTAAATGTTGACTGAGTTCTCTAGCCTGAGGGAGGAAGGTTTCTCATCATAAATTATAAAGGGAATAAAGACATGGATTTGGATCCTCAGAAGAGCCAGGCTTAGTACCATGCATCTGTAACGAGCTCCGGGAGTGGATGTAGGGTACAAAGACATGGAGAATGCACAGATCTCATTGACCAGTCAGTGTTTCCAGTCAGTGGGCTCCAAGTTCAGAGAGAGACACTGTCTCAAAAAATAAGGTAGAGAAAAGTTGAGGGAGACACCTGTTGTCAACCTCTGCAAACACACACACACAAGTTCAGAGTCAACCAAGAATTGGGACATGGTATTAAGATCATATGTTTCTCTGCAAAAAGAAATTTGTCTAGACAGTAAATAGAAATGGTGTGCGAATAATTTTGGTTAGCTTGTTTAAAATTGCCCCTCTCACTAGCAGGAATCAATTGGTCATCCTCTTGTCTATTTTATTTCCTACTTCCAAACTAATTAGTAATGTCTACATGAAACTCTTCTTTAGCCAGACTCTTTCTTGCTTCTGTATTTTATCGTTGTTGGTTTGTTTGTTTTTTGAGGCAGGGTCCCAGGTAGCCCAGGCTGGCCTGTAGTTTGCTGTGTGGGCAGAGTTGACCTTGAACTCTTGACAGTCCTCCTTTTGCCTCCTGAGTTTATGCAGTGCTGGGTATGGAACCCAAGGATTTGTGCTGTTGGGTTGAAGCGCTCTACCACTGAGGCACAGCCTTGGCCCTGTCCTACCTACTAGGCATTTCTCTGTTGCATTCCTGCTCACTCCCATGTTACAGGAGTGTGACTCAGCTTTGACTGCTTCCCAGAAGCCACCAGCTTCTTAAACCAGTGACAAGTTGAGTTTCAGTATCTGCTCAGGATGTGGGCACTTGCTGGCATCTTCCTTACATTTCTGCTTTCTCGTATGAAATAAACATGAGTTCCTCCCACAGAAACCCTTGTTCTTCCTTTATCCTTATTATTTTTTAATAATTTTATAATTAATTATTATTTTTAAAACTCATTCTAGTCAAAGTCATAGTCCTGGAAGGGGTGGGAACAGAAATTTTTGCCTTGGTGTCATGATAGAGCTCTTTCCCAACCAAACACTCTAATCCTTTGGAGTTGTGTGTTTGGCTGGCACGGGAAGAGCTCACGGGCTTTGCCAGCAAGAAGGCTGTGCTCTATATGGCACCGTGACATGGGGAGTTTATTCCAGGAATGTCTCCACCCTCATGAAAAAAGCTTTTTGGGTCCAGAGGAATAAGATTATAGTCCATGATAACTGTACTTGGATAATAATAATAATAAGCCCATTTTCCAAGCTCTTGAACCTGAAAAGGAGCTGAAAGGAAGACAGCAGGTAGGGGGAGTATAGGATGCAACATATGGAAGAGCATTTACCTAGTGTCAGAGCAAGGCCCAGAGTTCCGTGCTAGCTCAGAATGTCAGGGGTGGGAACAGGAATGAGTCGGGATCTGACCTGTCTGTGGTTTGGTATGGAACACCGGTCTGGCCTGGCGTGCTCACGAAAGGCTTGAGATTCATGTCTAGCCCCTTTCCTGCTACTGACAGACTATGACAGACTATGAGATGCCTCAGGGTTGGGTTGGTATAAAAGAAATCCTCACTTGGGCTAACCTTTTAAACTTAGCTAAAAATAACTGAACTCAAAGGCCTTTTCCCAAGGAACTTGGTGAAAGGAGACTTCTTTGGGGTTCTCTCTCTGTGAGAAGTCTGTGCAGAGGGCGTGCAAGGGATGTGAAATCTGGATCAAGAGGAACACACAGTCTGCTAGCTCGCGAATGCTGAGAACACTACAGTTGCAAAGCTGGGAACTAGACGGAGTGGCTGAGTGAGTGACAGAGGAGCTGTGCAGAGAGACTGTGTGGCCTCTGCTGTCTATGAAAGTTAGAGGGGAGTGGTCTTCCTTCCTTCCTTCCTTCCTTCCTTCCTTCCTTCCTTCCTTCCTTCCTTCCTTCCTTCCTTCCTTCGAGTGTCAAAGTGGACAAGGCCCTCCACTGAAGGTGGTGGCCTAAGCCTAAAAATGTGGGATGTGGTCAGTCAATTCCTTATTCTCCAAAGCTTTCTGCAGATCATGTACATTGCTAGCTCGTCGTATGTGTAATTTTGAAAAGGATGTCTGATATTAATTCTAGAGGGGTCATAAGGAGAGAGGTCGGGGAGAAGAGAGAGAGAGCTTTGCAATGCTGGTTGGATTTTTAGCACCATCTGAGTGTTTGATAACTGAACCTGTACAAAACACTGTCGTAGGCGTGGGTCTGAGCCCATGGGGCACCTATGGAAGCTTGCAGGTTCTTATATTGTAGAACAAAGCACTGGATCATGCCAGGGATAGTGGTGGATATGGGGACTGTTTATTAAGGGAGAAAAAGGCACGCCCTGGAATGGAAGTGGGCAAGAGAGAGGGAACAACACTGAGACCCCAGAGGGTGTCCCCCATTGTCTTGATGCCTCTTATGGTATTTACATAGCACCCATCTGTCTTCCCCATCCCCCAGTGTGACTGTCTTTGCCCAGGGTCTGCTCTTTCCCATGTGACTCCAGTGGAGAGGGGTTTCTAGTGTTCCTGCCAGCTGACTTCCTTCATGAGTTAGTCTTGCTGTCTCTTTGTCCACTCCCTCCCCTCCTGCCAATACTGACGGTAGACAGATGAATAGAAGCTGGGTCTAAAAATGAAGTACGTGTATTAGATGACCGCATAACAGAGAAGTGAGAACTTACGTCCTAGGTCTAGAACCTTCCTCACAGAGAAGAGAGGAGAGAGCACACAGCTTCATCTTCAATACAAGGGGCTCTTTCATAGCTAGTGAGTTCCTGGGAGGAGATTTGTGACCACCCAGGAAGAGAACAGGAACCTGGGAAAGCCCCTCCCTGTACTTGCCATCTTACAGATGCCCTCAGTTTGAAGTCCAAGACGGCATATTTTGGCACGGTAGCCCTGACCTCACTGGAGGTCTCCAGTTGTGCATCTGGAGAAACAGGCCTGTAACATGAGCACAGCTGGATGAAATTCCACAAACTATGATGCCGTAAAACAATCTCACACCAGTTTAGAATTAGGATAATAAAAGGGTTATTTATTTAAGGGGAAAACTTACAGATCACTGTCCTAAACAACAGTCCTCTGAACTCAAATAGAAACAGAATCTAGCAGCCGGAACAGGAGCTGGAAGCAAGAGAGTGGGGTGCACAGTTCCAGCTGCTTTTTAAACTACAAGAGACCACGCCCAAGTGGGCTGGTATCTTAAAGGGCTGAAGGAGCAGAATGTACTCCCACAGCAAAACTAAATACACCTGAACAGTAAGCATTCAGGTCAAGGTGCTGACATCCCCACCATCAAAGAACGGTCAGTCCCCTCGCCCTTCGAGATGTGGACTCCCGGGGTAACCACTGCCAGAGAGTCACATTGCCCTCCTGCACTGGTGGAGTCAACTGACTAGCCTGCTTTAGTGCCTTATTCCACACTGGTATTGAGAGCATTACATGCAGTAGTGATTTGTTCGTTCTGAGCACAATACTCAGTGTGACTAGTCCAGAAAGTACTTGCTGTACGCATGATAACATGATCTATTTCTAAGTTTCCGTGAGGATGAACATAACTTGGGCCTGCTTCTTAGTGACCATATAGACACTGTCTGTGGTTTAAATACCAGGCCTCATCCTCTGCTCTTTAGTTTTGCTAAGACTTTGTCTGTTTCTTAGAGTGGCTGTATTCACCTTTTGCTCTTCTGCCCACAGTGTGGGAAGGAGTCCCATTTATTTGATGATTTCACTTTGAGCTGCTAGAGAGTAAATCCAGAGCCCCATGTGTGCTACGCAAGTGCTCAACTGCTAAGCCACACCCCAGCACTCCATTTTTTTTCTTCCCAACTTTTATAAATAATCTGGGCCAGTTTTACATGCCCATCCCACCGCTGTAAATGGACAGTTTGATCAGTGCAGCCAAGCTTTAGGGCATTTTCTTGCCATGGATACTCACTCATACTCAACTTCTCTTCCTGTCTTCAACCCAGGCAACTCTAATCTCTTTCTCTCTTTCCTGTGGTGTTAGGATGAGGATTTATTCCTGTTCTGCTCTAGGTATCTGTTGATCATTCCTTTTTATTGCTGAGTTGATCCTCTATAATTTTTTTTGCTTGATAACATAGTCTCTCTGTGTGTATGTGAACGCATGTGCTCATTTCTACTTGCTTGTGTGTGTACCACGTCTATGCAAGTGGCCATATGGCCCAAAAGAGGGAATCAGTTCCCCTAGAACTGGAGTTTTCAGTTGGTGGTCATGAGCCACCATGTGGCTGCTGGGAATTGAACCTGAGCCTTTTGCAAGAGCAACCAATGTCCTTAACCACTGATCATCTCTCCCGCCCCTCTGTTTTTTAATAACAGCTTCATTGAGATTTAATTGATGTGCCATAAGGTTTATCATCGTTAAGTGTCTACTTCAGTGGCTTTAGTGTGACTAGCAAGTTGTATAGCCACCTCTACTGTCTGTTTCTAGAACACTTTCATCATTCTGCGAAACAGCAACATCCCCTTTAGCTACTATTCTTATTGCCCTTTCCATGATTTCCGCCCCACCCTTCCTCTCCCCCTGGCAGCCACAGATTTCCTTTCTGTCCGTCTAGGTTGGCCAGTTCTGGACATTCCTACCAGTAGGTCACAGAGCATCTCCGGCTTCTCTCACTTCATGTACGATGTGTGGGAGCAGGAATCGGGAGCGAGCGAGGCGATGTGGTCAGATAATGTAGCACTGCGTAGCCATGTTACAGTTTGTGTACTAGTGTATTGCTTGCTGGATATTTGGAGCTTCCCATTTCTCAGTTCTCGAGGGATTAGGGATGTTGCATTGAAGTCTTTGTGTTGGCATCTGTTTTCAGTTCCTTTAGATAGAGTCAGGCGTAGAGCATCCCATTGACACCAAATCTCTAGGTGTGACCGCCCTTACATTTCCACAGTGGCAACACCCATTTGCATTCATTGATAGGGTGTGGAGTGAGTGCGGTGTCTTCACATCCTTGCCAACTCTTGCTGTTGTGCATCTTTTGCCTTTGGCCACATTAATGGAGCTAAAGTATTTTCCTTTGGATTTTGTTTCCAGTTCCTTAATGACTAAAGAAAGCTATGATTTATTTTTACATGTACATGCTGGGGCACTCTACCCGGCAAGTGCTGTATGCACTGGCCTCACAGGCAGAAGCCACGTATAGGTGCTCACAGTCATCGGACAGTCCAGGAGCTGATGTGGGTGGTCTTAGGGGTACCAGGCAAGATGGAATGCAAAAGAAGAGTCTTTTTCCTTTCACTGTTCATCCGTGAAATCTAGGTCCCCTGAGAGTAACGTGGTGTGCTGAGATCTGCTTGTGGTTCACGGAGGACAAAGCTCCTCTGGCTGGCATTCTCTAGCCGCTTACTGTCAGGAGCTCCAGGTCCTCAAGGAAGAGATGATATTTTATGCATTTGTTGCGGTGTTGTGACAGAAGAAAGAAAAATTAATTACCTAAGTCAAGAGTCATCCTTAAACTACTTTGGCTGCTTGTCTGGTAATGAATACTCTTGGCTCTGTGGGCCATGTGACTCCTGTTGCCACTATTCAAGTCTGCCATTCAGTCATGAAAGGAGCCAAGGCCAATATATACATGAGTGGGCATGTATGACCCAACCTTCCCGTGACCCTACCTTCCCATGACCCTACCTTCCTGTGACCCTGCCTTCCCGTGATACTACCTTCCCGTGACACTACCTTCTCGTGACCCTGCCTTCCCGTGACCCTGCCTTCCCGTGACACTGCCTTCCCGTGACACTACCTCCCCGTGACACTGCCTTCCAGTGACACTATCTTCCTGTGACATTGCCTTCCCGTGACACTTTATTGAGCACACATGAGCCAAGGACAGAATTGTCCTGGGAACATAGTTTTGGCCTGTGCTCTAGGGAACATGTAAAATAAGATGGAGAAAGCATCTGTTTTTTAAATATTGAATATCTAAACAGTGGTGTGATTAATATATATAGCTTAATGGTAGAGCATGTGCAGAAAATACACAAGACATGGGTATTGCATATTCCATCCCCTGGCACCTCCCACCAATGGCGGTAGTAGTAACTATGAACTGTTTGGTTTTTACGTTCTGCTTAGAGATTTATGAAGCTGGTTGTCCGCTACTCACTATTTCAACTTGGGGCCTGGCCATCTTCCCATCAGAGAGGTATAGAGCCTCCATTGAATGCATGTAGCTCCTCCTTATCCCTGGCCTATGGCTGTGATCTTTCATGAGAACAGTGCTGGTTGGGTGCCAAGACAACGCACCCCTTCTCTACCTCTGTCATTCCCCTGTCCGCATACTGGTTGCAGCTGCAGGGAGACAACAGAATGTCGCCTGTTATTGCCCCAGCACAAGAAGCATGGTCATGCAGGGCATCACAGAAAGGGGGAGGAATGGTTGTCCTAATCCCACACTGTTGCCCAAGGAAGAAGCAATGGATGTTATCCATAGGAAATGTAAGGCCTTGGGTCCATGAAATGGAAACAATGTTTAGGCTCAGTGGGTTGTTCAAGGGCCATCCAATTTGCTACTCTGCCCTTTGTCAGTAAATGACTTGGACAGACTTTAGGATTTAATGGGCTGTCATCTCAGTTATTCCTCAGCCCGCCCAGGGCACGTGGAAGAATATCCTGTGATTAAGTGCTGAACGCTGTCTATTGTGAAGAAGTTCGGAATGGCGGTTGAAGAAAAATAACTTTGCTTCCAACAACAGAAAACATACGGTTTTACTAATTTAACAAAACCTGTTCAACCCACAGTGGAATCGAAGCCACTTTGATCTGATGGCTTAATTAAAGTGATACGGTATAACGTAATAAAAGCAGAGGCAATAGAGAGGACACTGGCTCCCTGCGTGCCATAAGTGTCGCAAA
Organism: Alexandromys fortis; assembly: GCF_014885135.2. NCBI lineage: Eukaryota > Metazoa > Chordata > Mammalia > Rodentia > Cricetidae > Alexandromys > Alexandromys fortis. The sequence goes on from NW_026068003.1 coordinate 4,598,910, forward strand.
CTCGTCCCTCGGTTTGTAGGAAGTGGGTTGTTCTTCTGCTGGGATGTCTTTTTCAACTTCAACCTCAGTGTCAAAGATTGCTTCCTGTTTGGCTTAAAAGTGGTTTTAAAAGACATAGCCTTAAGTAACGAGCTGATTTTCAACCAGAATACACTGGGACAGAACGTCCCATTTCCCACCAAAATGAGCAAACAAAGATAGAACCGCATGATTGCTGTAGAGAATGTGTGACATTGAAATGTTGGTTTTGTGCTATTTTTGGAGAAAATATTAATGTTGTTCTATTTTCAGTTCAATCATCTCCACACACCACATTAATGAGCTACAATTACTTTATCTTATTAAAAGGGACGTCTGATAGGAGGGTTCATTCCTTTGTAGGCAGCTGCTCCTCCCAGAAACCCTTCTGCAAAGTTACCTTATCGCTTCCAAAGACTCTCAGGACAGGTACATGCTGAAGCAAAGCATACGATCCAGGCAGCTTCACAGAGGGCTGGTATTTTTAACTGCCCTCTTCCAAAAACAGCTTGGCTTTGCTATAGGTTTTCGCCTGGAAGTGGCTAAGTAGCAAGATATAGGGCTGATTGGAAAGTCAGAACACCATAGCATCAAACGTTTTCAAATGTCCAACATCTCGGGACATCTCTCACTGTATGTAATCATATGTTTGTGTAGACTGCCTTTTATGTTCTATTTGCTTGACACGATGTTAGTGTTGTCTAGCTGCTGTATTGTCTGTTTCCTATTGCAATAGCACGATACCTGAAACTGAGGAATTTGTTTAAAATCAACAACAACAACAACAACAAGGCTTATCTGGGATCTGCCCAGCTTCTGGTGAGGGACTCGGGAAGTACCTGTGTGGGCAGCAAAGTAAGAGGTTATGCTGAGAAGAGAGGGGACAAAGAACTGGTCTGTCCCTCAAGTCCTCGTCACCACTATACCACCTCCTGGTTCATTGAGGACCAGGGCTCAACATGGGCTTTGGCGGAAACGAGCCATATTCCAACCGCAGCTGACATTGCCTGTTTCACCCGCTGTTTGCAACCAATAGATTTACCTCCGTGTGTATCTCCAGCTGCCTTTGAAAAGATTACCAAGAAGAGTATCTGTGCCCAGGAAGAGCTTGGTGGTGCCGGGTGCTGTGCTGGCCTCTTGGCACTCATATTTGCTGTATTTAATTTTCAGGATGCCTGCAGCCAGGACTTAACACACACTTGTTGAGTATCCATGGTGAACATCTAGGCATTAGAAGTAAAGGCTGGGAATATGGGTCTGTGGGTAAAGGGCTTTCTTTGCCACCATGAAGACCTGGGTTCTGATCCTCGGCACCTGCCTAAAAGTCAGCTGCTGTAACACCTGTCCATAATCATTGCCCTGGGAAGTAGACACATGGACCCCTGAAGCTCAGCTCACCAAACGTGGTGAGCTCCAGGTGCAGTGAGAGACCTTGTTTCCAAATCCCAGGGGATGGACGAAGCTAACCAGATGTTGGCCTCTGTTTATACACATTTCCCAAGCACATACACCCCCCCCACACACACACACCACCCCTACCTTGCTTACAGGTAGACAGACACACATGGTCACAGTGTACTTTGTGAATTGAAGATGCAATGAGACAAACACAGAGGAGGCCATCACACCCAAGTGTTACTGGTTTCACAGGAAATCAGATCATGAACCAAGAGTTGGGGAGACAGTGGGAAAGAGGTTTCCTGGAGCAGGGCAGAACATCATTCTTTACGTGCTTGCTGTTATCTGTTCTGCCAAGTTATCTTGGGTGTTCCAGGTATAGACTACCAAGTCCCTGATTGTGGAATTGGCCACTAGGAGAATAGGGAGGGAATCCTGAAGAGGTCTAGAGGGGAAAGTCATTTGCAGAGGCCCTTGGGTATAGGGGGCATCATGGAAGGGTGAGCAAAGAGGAAGCAAGATTAGACAGGGCAGGGGAGATGGACCTTTGTCAAGTCAGGAAAGTCTACGTAAGGCGTAGCGATAGCATTGTTGCAGCCCTGGTATAGTGATCCTAACAGGAGTGTGAGCCTCTCGCTTTGGCTCTCAAAATGAAGAGAACGTCTGCAGAGCACTTGAAATAGAGTTCACAAGACCAGGAGGGGGCTCCGTGGAATTTTCTAGGTCAGGTGAAGTTATCGGGAGTTCCAAGTATCCAGAGAGGGATGGGAGTCTCTCACAGGAGCTTAACTTGCCCATTTGGATGGAGGCTGAGTCAGGTTAGCGTCATAGCAGCTCTTTAAGAGTAGGGAGTCTTAGTCAGGCGTTGGTGGTACATGCCTTTAATCCCAGCACTCAGGTGCCAGAGGCAGGCGGATCTCTGTGAATTTATAGCCAAGCTGGTCTACAATAGCTAGTTCTAGGGCAGCCAAAGTTCTTACACAGGGAAACCCTGTCTTGAAAAAACAAAAATAAAATAAAATGAAAAATAAATAAAGGAGTAGGGAATATTAACAACTGGAATCAGTGACTTACACATAAGTTCACAGCCAGGAGGTGGTCAGACAAAGCAGGGACCTAGGAGATTAAGATCGTTTGTCCAATTGCAGCATTGTAGTAATCACGATTCTTAGAGAGACGGGAACCAATAGAATGGATAGACAGATGATGGATGAATGAATAGATGAAAGATGAATGGATAGGAAGGTTGGTAGATAGATAGATAGATAGATAGATAGATAGATAGATAGATAGATAGATGGAGATAGATGATGGATGGATGGATAAGAGATGATAGATAGATAGCTAGATAGATAGATAGATAGATAGATAGATAGATAGATAGATAAAAGGCTTGTATAAACCAGCTAACACAATATGAGTGAAACAGCCCAACAGCAGTTCTCCACTGAGAGGCTGGCACAGTTGCTTAGTTTTGTCAATTCAACAGTTTCAGTCTGGTGCCAAAGGCCTAGGGTAATGGTTCTCAACCTGTGGGTCATAACCCATAGGAGTCACATATCAGATAGCCTGTGTTTCAGGTATTTACATTAAAATTCATAGCAGTGGCAAAATTCCAGTTATGAAGTAGCAACAGAATAATTTTATGGTTGGGGGTCACCACACGAGGAACTGTATTAAAGGGTCATAGCATCAGGATGGCTGGAAATCATTGGCCTAGAATGTTCCTAGAGAGCCACTGGTCTTCCTTTCATATTGAAAACTCAGAAAAGCTTGTCCAAAATACCAGCAAAGGAAGCACCAGCACCACCACTAACTAACTCAGCAGTGAGGAAAGAGGACAAGGAAATAAAGAACAAATATCCTTATCATGTGTCCTTTTTTATCTGGACTATTACCAGAAACAGTGGGTGTTGTCTGTTTCAGTGTTTTCTGTACTCCGGGGCTTTCCCTCTAAATTGCTCAAGATTGCATTCGCTGTCCTAATGGCTGACCCCATGACCCAGGACCTTAGTGCACGTTTCAGGAGGGTCTTCCTGTATCACTTGAGGTAGTCAAGGTAACCCTATACAGACATGGCCACGGGCCAGCTTGATGTAAACATTTTCCTGCTCCAGTGACTCCGAGTTGTAGCAAGGTGCTAATTAAACCAACCACCACGAAGCGTGTCTGTTGTCAGGTTTTCTGTCCTGCCTGGTTCCCGCAGTCGTTAAGTCCCAAAGAAATCACACAGAGGTCTACATTAGTTATAAACTGGTTGACCCATTAGCTCAGGCTTCTTATTAACTTTTATAACATATATTAGCCCATTATTCTTGTCTATGTTAGCCATGTGGCTCGGTACCTTATTCAATGAGGCATTCACATCTTGCTTCTTCTGTGGCTGGGTCAGGACTACAGACCAAGCTTTCTTCTTCCCAGAATTCTCCTGTTCTTGTCACCCTTCCTCTACTTCCTGCCTGGTTGTCCCACCTACACTTTCTGCCTATCTACTGGCCAATCAGCATTTATTTAAAATATAATTGACAGGATACAGACCATTGTCCTACAGCACATGTCATCATTGTCATCATTATCATTGTGCGCTTAATGGTTGCTGCTTGCTTGCTTTGGGTACTCCTTGTAGAAGCTACTGAAGTCCTGGTCCTGGGGTCAACCCCTAGGAAGCCAGCATACCACTCCATCTGGAGCTTCTAAGGAGAGAGCCTTGTACGTATTTAAATTAGTGGCACCTCACCCAGTACCCAGTGCTGTAGCAGGTGCACTGGCTGATGGGACAGCCTAGGGCAGTGTCAGAAACCGAGCTGGGGAGTGCAGCAGGCCAGGCTCAGGTCTTAAGAGCGATGAATTTATCCTTGGATGGGGTCATCAGACTCCTTGTCTGGCAGGCTGTGGGATGGATAATATACAGTCTGAGTCATGGAACATTATCCGCAAACAATTGTGCTTTCTGGTCTGTAGATGAGCAGAGAGTTCTGTGTACATCCGGGGCAGCCTTTTATCTGTGACATGGTCATTGGCACTCACATTTCAGCAAAAGGGGTTGTGCTCCTTGAAAGAAGTGTGAAGCCAGGCTGTGTGCAACTGTCGAAACCTTTCTGGAAAGGTTGGGGTTTCTGTGTGTGATGGTTAGTGTCAGCTTGACAGAATATATATCAGCTAGGAGCTGGGCCTCTGGGCATGCCGAAGAGAGCCATCTTCATTACGTTAACTGACGTGGGAAGACCCATCTTAATTGGGGACAAGACCATTCTCTGGATTGAGGCTGAAGAGGCTTCGGCTGAAGAAAAAGGTTTAAGTGAGCTGAACACATGCGTTCATCGCCCTGTGTCCTGACCATGGGTGTGACATCACTTAAGTGCTTCAAGCTCCAGCTGCCTTGGCTTCCCAGCCATGATGGATTGTACCTTAAACTGTGGGCTAAAATAAGTCCTGTCACCCTTAAATTACCTTTATCAGAGTGTCTTATCACAGCAACAGGAAGAGAAACGTAGACATTGTGATCTATAAATCCTGTCCCCTCCTCAGACCTGTCTTGCCTGTCACTTCCTTTGGCGTCAACTCTCTGGCGTGCTCCGCCCCAGCAGCCAGCTCCTTCTGCCTCAGGACACTTGACCTCCCTCTGCACCTAACTGATTGATTCCTCTCAACCTTCACAACTCTGCCTAAGGTGCACTTCAGGGGAAGTCTCTTGGCTGCTTTGGTTTGGTCATTTGGGAGTACACGCATACTTAATCCATACTTAATCCCTCATAGCACCTAGCACTACTGACATTTGTTTTTAGAGTATCTTGTTCTTCAGCTACCCTGCAAGTACCATGATGTGGTAAGACTCTGTCTCTTGGGGAGGTGGTACGGTGAATGCTGACCATGCAGATTCTTCTGTAAATATGGGGATGGATGGATGGATGGATGGATGGATGGATGGATGGATGGATGGATGGATGGTTCAATGGATAGGTAGATGGATGGATGGATGGATGGTTCAATGGATAGGTAGATGGATGGATGGATGGATGGATGGATGGATGGATGGATGGATGGTTCAATGGATAGGTAGATGGATGGGTGGATGGATAGGTGGGTGGGTGGATAGGTGGATGGATGGGTAGGTGGATGGATGGACCTTACTATAGTGCTGTCCCAGTCAGAACATTTGCTGTTTATCCATGCTAAGTTCTCTTATAGCAGAAGCATATTCAGACATTTAGAGCATGTATCTGCATCGCTCCCAGAACGCGCAGCCTGAGAAGCTTCTTCTACCATAGACATAATCCTCGCGAATTTGAGTGTTCATTTCAAAGCGACTGTAAGGGCTTGCTTTGCTGTCTCAGAGATCAGCCTTGCGAACACAGAGAGGAAGTGCTTGTTCCCAGGCACCACTACTGTCTGTGCTTGGGAGTATTGAGCCAGTTCCGGTAGCAGGTGCCAGGCAGGGGCTGTCAGTCGTTTTCACGCTTTATAAATATTACCTAATTACTTAATCCTCTCTGTCTCCAGGCAGGTAGGCAGAACTGGAGCTTCGAGGCCAACTTAGCAACCCTCCTACAGCTTCTTCTTTCTTTCGCTCGCCAGATAAATCTGCTCTGACATTGGCTTAGTCATGTGGACACTGTGGTGCTTTTGAACAACTGTGTGGAAATTAATAAAGGCCAACAGTGTCCTTTCTCCCAGAGCAACGGACTTCCTCTTTCCGGTTAGCTAGCAGTTGCTTCTCGCGAAGCACTGGGGTTCCCGGATTGCAGGCATCTTTCAGGGTCTGCAGAGGAACATAGCTGGGAGACTTAATGTATCTCCCCACTCTTCCCGCCAATTACTCCTGAAGCCTCCTTGAGGTGATTGTGGGTGCTATTCTTTAATTGCTGTGTAGGGACCCATGAACTAAGAAACAGCCACTTCCAATGCTGCTGAGGAGTAGAAGGAGCCATGAATGCAGCTTGGACATCCTTGTGAGGCTGACTCCCCATTCATTCTTTGCTCTTCTCCGCACACCCGGGGGCCTTACGGTTGTGGCTGTGATCTTGGGAAGCTTTTGTGTGTGTGTTTGTTTGTTTGTGTGTGTGTGTGTGTGTGTGTGTGTGTGTGTGAGAGAGAGAGAGAGAGAGAGAGAGAGAGAGACAGAGAGACAGAGAGACAGAGAGACAGAGACAGAGAGAGAGAATTCCAATGCATTGGATTGGCTTGGGCTGAGATACATGCCTTGACTACCACGTTTTGGATCTCCCCTTATACAAAGGAGTTACCGTTTAACCGAGTATGGTCATGTGTTAGCAAGGACCCAGAGCCATGTTTCTTGGCTGGTACCAGGAACAGCTTCTCAGAAGGCATAGGCTGACGTCATAGGCTGAGCGCTTACAGCTGTTGCCAGCCACAAAGCCTGAGCTCCTCAGAACATGTGGACCCGTTTGTTAGATCAGTCTTGTGTGTTTAGGATTGGCCATTTAAAATAGGGTTTCCCAGAACCTACTGCCCATTCCTAATCTTGACTCTGTACAAATGATCCCCCACTTCCTCACTATAGCTTACTCTAATGAAAGCCTAGCTAACCTGCCTGTGAGGGTCACATGTAATTTGTTTGTCATGTCTGGTGTGAAAACTTTAAGTCAGCTTGTAGGCTGTTAGACTGTCACACAGAGCACTCCTTTGGCTGCTAAAGGCATCTTTGAACCCCTATTTTGTGTGGCACAGCTGTTTCTTCACATCTGTAACATCATCCTAGCAGTCGGAAACAGGAGGCTGACCTTCAGGAACCCCAGCAAAGAGCAGGGTCTCTGACAGAGATCCTGTTGTGAATCCGTGTCTGAAGCAAGGTCCGTGAGATGGAGGAAGGTTAGAGCCATCACGTGGAAGGCCTGCTCAGTTAAGGTGGAGCTGGTCCACGTTGCTCTTTTGGCTCGATGTCATTGTCAGTATGTTCATGGTAAGGGGAGATAGTTTCCCAGAGTGTGTTAAAGAGATCCAGTCTTATACTCAGGACTCAGTGGTTTGTTTGTTTTAACTGTGGCTTGGAAGATGGATGATTCTGATTTCTGCCACCTCCCTTAGTGTCAAGCCAAACAATGCTCCTTTCGGTACAGGATGTGGACACCTCCCATGGTCATTAGCTTTCAGAAGAGGGACATCATAGATAAAACAGACTCCAGAGCAGCAGGAGGGGCTGGGGAAATCCCGAAGGCGCACTTGGAGTTCTGGCACACAGGATGCCTGCTCTGCCTCCCGGGCAGCAGTCACAGTTCTAGTGTCTGCAGGCCTCTGGTTGTTGCCACCTGTTCTAACCCTTGTTTGCTGAGAAGCAGGACTGTAGCTCAGGGCTACTGGCAGCAATGGAGGAGATGCCCCGGCATGGCGTAGGGGGAACATCCCAAGGCAGCGCAGAGGGAAGATTGAAGTGTCCAGCCGGTGCTCAGCAGAACTCAGGGTTTTAAATTATGGCATACGTACTGTATCAGTTACTCTGCTATTGCTGTGGTAAAATATCACAACCGCGCCTCCTAAACCTACCCAAACAGCACCATCAGCTAGGGACCAAGCACTCAAATATATGATTGGAGGTGGGGGGTAGGCATTCTCTTTCAACCACTAACACGTCTTTGCTTTCTAGTGAAGCTTCACTTGCAAGATTGAGTAACAAGCCGTTCACCATTAGACTCAGCCACCAATTGGTGATGTCGCACTCATCCTGGGAGCATTGCTGCTGTTTGTTTGCTGCCAGCGTCTAAGATGTAAAGACATAGGACATCTTAGAGATTGGTGAAAATAACAGCATCCTTTTCATCCAGGTCTGTGGTTGCATTAAATTCGCTCCAGTCCTTAAGGAGCCCCGAGTTAAGAACTTGATTGTGCAGGCTTGCTGATGGTTATCTTTTTCCCTGCCAGACTGTGATCTCCAAAATGTTAAGACTTACTCCAGCCCATATTCATCGTTTGAGTAAGTGAATAAAAGATCCTGTTAAGGCTAAGTCTCTAAAATAAGTTAATGGGGAAACTGTGTCAGCCAGAGCAGCACGAGGTAAGGGCCATGGATGCTTAGTGATTTGACCACGTGTGTTTATTGCTTCCCTGTGATGGTTTGAAGGACCAGGACTTGTACATGCATTTCTGACACAAGAAGAATGTCAGTTGAACTGCCTTTGGCTTTAGAGGGACTCCCAGGAGTTTGAGACTGTTCTGGAGATATTCTAGAGACTCCCCTTTGCTTTTGTTACTAAGAAAAGGCAGCCTGAAGGGGCGCATGGATTCGTTTGCCCTGGATAGCATTATGTAATAGTAAGCCCACGCCCAAGTGCTGTGTTTGAGCAATCTACGTCTCACACTGATCCACAGTTGGCCCCTCGCCTCAGATGTGACACTCAGAAGTGGTGGGGGCCTTAAGAGGAGATCCCTGGAGTAGCCGCCGTTTACTCAAACAGCCTCAGACACTTGGGGGTTACACTGACTTTCATCAGAGTTGTCCCTGTAGCTTACCAGCAGCACAAAATGAGCAGGGCTGGGGTCAGGAGAGACTTAGATTGACTTTTGTGACCACTGGGGAAATGTCCTTGACACTGACGTAAAATCAGAGGACCTCGGGTGCTCAGCCTGAAGCCTCTTCATTATTTAAGGAAAGCTGGGATCGTAATTACAGGTTATTCAGCGTCAAAGCAGGGGTCCTCAGTGCTGCGAGGGAGTGTCCTGCTGGAAACCTGAAGAGCCATCAGTCCCCAGCGAGCCTGTCATCAGGCCCTGGGAAGGGAAGGGCTGCTGTCAGGGCCACCTCACAGGGGATGTTTGTTTAGAGGACTGGGTGGGGCACCTCCTGTGTGGTTAAAAGGCTTTGATTTTTATACAAAGGGATGTGCGGAAAAGATCCCAGTTTGCAGTGGCCGGCAGTAGGAAGGAAGGATGTGAAAACAGGCGCCTGCCACTGCACTACTGGCTTTGAGGGTTCAGGCAGCTGAGGATGAGCAGGCTGTGTAGGAGCGGTAGGGTGTGGTGGAACTGTGGCAAACGTGAACGCACCTATAGTCTAAAGGAGACCATTTCTCCGCTCTTCTAGCTCCCCCGATTTAAACATGAGACTTATAAGTAAAGGTTATGGGGCCTGAATTTCCAACGGGCCCGAGGCTTGCAACTGTAGTTCATTTACCGTGTGCCTGTCACCCCAACCCAAGAGGTTACAGCGTGCCAGTCACACTCACCCCAACTTTTTGAGGGTGCAACATGCCCACCACACTCACCCAATCCTATGAGGAAGCCAGTACCAAATAGTGGCCCATCATACAGTTAAAGAGACAACAGAAGACAAGAGCCAACATCCCACGCTTCAATATGCCAGCTATTCCAAACTCTCCCGTGAAAGCCTGCACGGTTTCCAATTCCTTCCTGGGCTTGGAAGGGAGACCTCATTGATGCGAGGGTTTCCTAGAGGCACAGGCAGAAGGCCTTCCTGTCTCCCTCAGCCTGGACTAGGGCTCACCACTTCTGTGGACAGGATGCGTTTCCCAAGTAGCAAACATCCCCTTGCTGAGTAGACAGCATCTCTATACAAGCAGAAGTTTTGGATGTGGCCGCAGGAATGGACTGATTCTGTAGATGGGAGTCTTTCAGAAACAGCCCTTCGGAGCAAAATCTTTTCTCATCAAGGATGAAAGATGTGCCTGTGCCCAGGAACCTGGTGAACAGTGATGTGTTCCCCTCCCTGAGGGCCTCCCAGCTCAGGCAGAAGCATAGAGAGGTGAGCAGGTGGTAAGGAAGGACAGAGGGACCTACCTGGTATTGAAGGCAGACAACCAGTAAGGCTGAAGCAGAGCTGGCCAAACACAGGCAAGTGAGGAGCAGGTGGAAACCTGGGAGGCTGGAAACGGAGGTCCGATTGATCACACAGACCTGTGGACTAGGGAATGGCCTAGGATCTTAACGCCACGTACCATCAGCTTGCTTGCTGTTCAGATACATACGCACGGCAGCCACTGCTATGGCTCAGGCAGTGTATGGCGCATGACCCAAGAGGCACTGGCCACACCATACTCTAGTGGGGAAGGCCAATTGTTCCAGATAGCCAGTGAAGCGGCAGGGTAACTTAAGGTGAGCGCTGCCAAGGGTCTAAGCTCTGTGGAGAAGCCACCTGTGAGCTGTGCTGGGCATACAAACAGATGTGTTCCTTTGCATATGGGGGACACCTCACCCACCACCAAAGTTTGTGTGACATAAACTGAATGTTAATGCCTTCAAGCAGCACAGAAGAGCCAAGAGTGAGACCCAGAGAAATCATCCAAAGCTGAAATTTAACACCACTGTGTGCGTTCTCCTGGACACAGCCACGCTCACGTTCTCACTGCCTCTGCTGCTTTGTGCTTTGAAGGCAAGAGAGACCACGTGACTTGCAAAGCCAAAAATATTTCCTATCTGCCCTTTTTATAGATAAGAATGACAGGCTCTATCCTCAGTTCTTCTGGTACGGTGCTCCTCTGCAGAGCCCTCTTCCACATCAGCCCCACCGCGTCCCCCATGTCCAGAAAACTGCTGTCTCAGAAGATGGGAAGCAAGCTTGGGAATAGAGAGTGGAAAAAAGCTTCTGCCCTTACTGCACTTTTTCCCAGCCAGGGACTGGTGGGAGGCGGGCCCCTCAGTCAACGTCTTCTTACCTTTGGCCTGGTCTTGGGCAGTCTAGGGCAGGTATGGATCTAGAGTGACCCCTTAGCTAGAGAAACGCTTGCCTAGCAGGTGGTTCTGTCCCCTGAGAGCTTAGCTCTGTAGTTTGTAACTGATGGGGGATTCTGTACTCTCCACTCAAAGCAGTGGCATCTAAACTCCATTTATTATAGGCACAAGCAACTGCCTGCGACATCCACTTACCTACAGACCTTATGCCTCTGTTCTTGTTGGTCTGTTTGGGTTTTTGCTTCATTTGGCTTTTGAGACAGGGTCTGGCTATGCTGCTTAGCCTGGTCTCAGACCTGAGAATCCCCTGCCTCATCCTGAGGATGTCTGTGCTGGTTGGTATGTGTAACCACGTCCAGCTCTTTCTTATTTCATTTTTTTCCTTACATCAAATTATGTGTAATCCTCTTTGACCTATGCAGAAAGAGATAGATAATCTACCAGACTTTGGATTCTAGGATGTTCGCAACGGTTGTCTGAGGTTACAGTAACATTTGGGGTGACTCTTAGAACTTTCTCTTACTTTTGTGTACTATATATTTCAAGAAAACATGAGTCATCTTCATCTACATAGAAAAGGCCAGACGTTTTCGGTTCAAAAAAAATAAATAAATAATCACAGTGCATGTGGGTGCTGAGGGTATTTATGTCACTGTGATGTCACTGCCGGAGAGACGTGCCCCTGACAGCTCACCAGTAATTGCGGCAGGGGAGTTAATGGCTTAAGAACATAAGGAAAAGGGGAATGTAGTAGGAGGTGAGAGATGTGGAAATTAGGTCATCTTTGTGGCGTATAGAATATTCCCAGTAGATAAACCTGGCCTCACTGCCAGTGTTAAGAAGGATGGAGGTGTGGCTCTCGGCTCATCCCCCCCCCCCTCCCATTGTGCTGTCTTGAGAAACAGAAGCCTAGTAAGTTGAACTCTTTAAAAGCAGTACCTTGTCGCCCCCTAGTGTCCTTGTTCTGTTATGTCACCTTTGGCCATCCCAGCAGTCTTCATAGTCTGTATTTGAAATCTCTGCTCTGGAGGGAAATGCATGGTGGCTTGGTACCCATTCCTCGGGATGCGGGGGGGGGGGGGGCATTCTCCAGGGAAGTGAGAATGTCTCATCAATCCCCACTTCTTCCTGTTGAAGCCACGCAAAGCACATCTCTCCAACAGAGACAAAGAGCTTCTTGCCAGGCAGGGCTACAGCCAAAGCCAGCCATGCCTCTCTGCGGGAGGGTAACCATTGGCTTCAGAGGCAGCCTTAGGTTTGGGAGTCTGAGATGGGAAAAGAGGTGTGTGTCTCTCGGTGCTCTGTTTGGCACATACAGCCTCAGACTCGCCGCTAGCCCAGTCACAGAGCTACCCTAACATGCAGACAAAGCTGTGCCCCTGCCCCTGGACAGCCTTCCCCCTCCCTCTTGGGACTCTGCTTTGGTGGGACCAAATGAGTCTTTGTCATAACAACTTCACCCTGCCGTCTGGCCTGAGGCTTTTCCAGTGGTTTCCAGGTGCTTGTGGGAGAAAGGCCTGAATTTTAATCTGGTTCTCCAGGCTTCTCAAACCTGGACTATTGCTCCTGGGTCCCTTCCGCGGACTTTGCTTCTTCCCCAGCCCCACCCAGGTACTCTTGCTCAGCACTCAATTGAAAGGGCCTTCCTCAAGGGAGTCAGCCCCCAGCAGAGTCTCGGCCTTCTCTGGAGAGCTTACAAGACAGTGGCATTTTCCTTCCTGGTGTCTGTCCAGACCTGTGTCCAATATCAACCTTGCAGTTCCTCCAAAATCTTCATCTCCCCTTGGTGACTGAGGGAAATCGGCCCCAAGGAGATATTTGTTTAGGTCCAGGGACAAGTTTGGCAGTGCTGGCGAAGAGAAGGGTGGTGCTCTCGACTGTGCCTTCAAGAGCAGCGAGTGCCCCAGTCGCCCCTCTGCAGACTGATCCACAGCTGTCATGACTGTAGTGAGTTGGCCCTAGGCAGATGTGGCTCCATCGCATCTCGTAAAGCTTTCCAGCTACACGGATGGAAAGACACACGGACCCTCAGAGGAAGCCTTCTTTTTTTGTGGGTGCCTTGGCTTTAAAGTTCTTTAAAGACTGCATTGCATGTATGCGTTGATCTGTTTGCAATAAAATTTCATATGCAACTATAGTTAGTTGGATAGTCATCCAGTCCAGTGTCTTGGCTTCCTCAAAGAGCCTGTCCTGAGGGCAAGTCAGGAGAAAGCTTTATTAATAAAGGGTAACATGAGAAGCGTAGCTCTAAGTGATCCTGAGGACAGGGGGACAAGTTTGAATATGGACATTGTATGAGATAATCCTGTTAACCTGACTGCTGCTTTTTTTTAGGTAGGATAATGGCTGTAAGGTTAGATGAGAGAATGTTGTTGTTCTTAAAAACTGCAGGCCAGAGTGTTTGAGACTGAAGTAACAGAGTGTCTACTTAGTTAAAAGTGTGTGTGTGTGTGTGTTGGGGGTAAGCATGGTAGTTCATGACTGCACTCCCAGGGCTTAGGGGACTAAAGCAGTAGTCTGGACTACATAGCAAGTCTGTGTCTCAAAAAATAAAAAGAGAGATGGGGAGATGGCTCAGTTAGCAAAATGCTCACCTTGCAATCATGAGGACCTGAGTTTGAACCCCAGAACCCATCTTTAAAAGTTAGAAAAAATTGCTAGGTGTGGTGAAAACTCCAGTGCCTGGGACCTCAGCACTGAGCAGGTGGGCCTGTCCTTGGAAAGTTCCAGGCCAGTGAGAAGCACTGTCTCAAAACTGGATGACGCTGGAGAAAGGACAACAAGGTCATCCCCCTCCTCCACACATTTCACACATGCAGGTGCATACTTGTGTGCACAAGTGCACATATACGTGACCACATGTATGTGTACACACCCATGCACAGTGGGTGAATAAGTAAATGAAGACAGGAAGGAATAACTGATACGGAAGAGAGTGTGGGTGGCTGGGGTTATGTACTTCCTGAGAACCGTTTCCCGGAGTCAAGGGGCAGACATTTGAGCGGCAGGTGATGCTGCTGCCCATTCATTTTTCCCTGTGTCTCCAGTCTGCAGCTCTCCGCCCATCCACATGAAGGTGCAGCCTCTGAATCAGACAGCGCTGCAGGTGTCCTGGAGCCAACCGGAAACCATCTACCATCCGCCCATCATGAATTACATGATCTCCTATAGCTGGACCAAGAATGAGGATGAGAAAGAGAAGACTTTTACTAAAGACAGCGACAAGGACTTGGTAAGGCCCCCTGGGATCGAGGCCTCTGACAGTACACAGAGAGCACATCTCCTCCTATAGGGAGAGAGGAGATTGTGACAGAGAGCCCCCCCGAGAAGCTGGTAGACCAGCTAGCCAGGCATACAGAGCAGTGGACAAGACCCTGTCTCGAGGGAGATGGAAAGCAAGGACCACACCTGATGTTGTCTTCTTCCTCCACACATATACTGCGGTGTGCGGATGCCCAGACATGTCACACACCCCAGTTTTCCCTTTTAAACTGGCTGCTTTTCATTCATCCCAAACAAGCACTTTTCTTTCGATCGGGTTGTTAATACGTATTAGGTGAGTTACATAAGTGCACTGCGGGCCATGGCACTTAGTGAGCCGTGTTTGAGTGTTACCTCTCACAATTACCCTACGTCTGCTTCCACCTCTTCATCTTCTCTGCACACAACTCTGCCTGCTGCTGGCCACAGTCCTCAGGGTCCCTCATGTGTCGTGTGTCTCATGTGTCAGTACACATTCTTGTTGCCTGATGAACTCCAGAGCCCAGGGCGCTTTACACTCTGTTCTGTTGGAGCTGCTGTGACATAAGCTGACCTCATGTTGGCCACACAGACCAAAGCCAGCATCTCTTTTAAAGGTACATGAGTATCTGGCCTCAGACGCCCAGCAAGGCCCTTTGGGCATCTGCTTGTAGAAGCTCTTCTCCCTCATTGTAAACCGTTCAACACGCATGAGTCTTTAAGAAACTCAAAGTGACGCATGTGAGTTTGAAAGCCTGGCTGCTTTATTGTTAATCAAAGGAGGCCCCAGAATAATGAAGCCTGTAATTGTATATGCACATGGAAAATGCTTCTCCTCAGAGTGGGACTCTTAATGACTTGCCACTTTTTTTTTCTCCCAATAGAAAGTCCTCGGTGCTCATTCAATCAGTCATAGAATAATACTTTTCATATTCCTTTAGATGAAGATTCTTTTGCTTCATTGTCATTTCTTTTCAATTCCCCTACTAGACATTGTTATCTGGGTCTCATCAGGGAACACAGAACTTTGTGAAACTGGAGAGGGCTGTATTGGAAGGCACCCAAGGTCACGGTGTGCCTTAACCTTTCTCTTGCCCAAGGGAGTCCATCAGGGAATCCTTCCCTTCCTGAAGTCAGGTTTGCATTAATCTGCGGAAATCATCTAGGCGCCCCTTCTGTTTCTTGTTCTAAGTGGAAAATAATTAAATGCACAGGGAGGAAGAGACGCTGGCTTGGAGTGAATTCTAGTAAATTCCATCTAGATGAAGTGAAGATTTTGCTGTGATTAGAAGATGGGACAGAAGTTCAGGGGACAAGGCATAAATTGGATTCAGAAAGCAAGATGGGCACAAGACTCTGCTTTGACAGCATGCTCCATTTCACAGGGATTCATAGAGGCTTTTTTTCCCTCCTATTGAGACACACAAAATTAAGTTTCTTATTTCTGCCGCACGCCGTGAATGCTGACTCAGGAGAGTGCCCTCCTCTAGCTCACAGTTACTGCGAGGCTTGGCCAGCCTCCTGTCCCACACATTCATTCAACACAGCACACCTGTGTTGGTGCTCAAGGCTTTTTCTAAGAGAATGGAGTAAAGCCTCAGGAATGTGACCTTAACTGTAGGCAGAGGTTTCTGTCCTGCCCAGTCCTGACGCTGTTCAGTCCCAAAGAAACACATAGAGGCTCGTATTAATCCTAAACCGTTTGGCCTGTTAGAGCAGGCTCATTATTAACTAGGTTTTACAATTTAAATTAGCCCATAATTTTGTCTGTTTAGCCACAGGCTTGGTAACTTTTCTCAATGAGACGTTCTCATCTTGCTTCCTCTGCTGCAGTTGTGCTGGCAACTGACTCCCTGCCTTTCCTCTTCCCAGAATTCTCTTAATCTAGTCATCCTGTCTATACTTCCTGCCTGGCTACTGGCCGATCCGTGTCTTATTAAACTAATATGAGTGACAGATCTTTATAATGTACAAGAGCATTATTTCACAGAATTACCCCTTCCTTTCTTTTCAAAACAAATACTCTGAATCTAACCTCCTTTGCTTAGCTTTTTTCCTGACCATTGTCCATAACAAGTTGTAACCAACACTCTAAACAAAGGCAAATATCCCTAATCTATTGTGGGGGGCATGTGGGCATAGTTTTCTAGGCTACTTCCTGCTGACTGGGGCACTGATAATTTTAGGAGGACTCAAAGAAAATTTAGGATTATGGTCAAGTCCTGACTGGAGTATTCTGTGTGCCTGGATCATCTCAGCCAGCAGCCTTGAAGCTGTTCTGGATGCAGAACTCAGAAGAAACTACAGCAGAGGTGCTCTGAAATGTTGGATTATCTGGTCCATCCATTCCCGTTGGAAATTTTTTTTTAGGGATCTTCCTCTATCAAGCCTTATTTTCTTAACCCAGAATGAATCCACAGCCTCTCATTTGCTATGGAAACAAAAGCAAAACCTCTCCTCCAAGGTAACATATCTTTTGGCTTAGATTTTGAAGTCAAGGTATTTTTAAAATCTATAGATCAGATTAATTCAGCAGCATTTATAATCAAATGTCTTTTAGCAGCTGTTGCTCCTTCCTCAGCAGTCAGGCAATTCAAAAAGAACACAATAACATAAGTATCCAGATTCTCTATGGATTTTCTATCTTTACATAGCTTTTTTTTTTACTTTATTTCTTTCATTTTTATTTTTAATTTTGTTTTTTTTTTTGAGACAGGGTTTCTCTATATATCTTTGGCTATCCTGGAACTCGCTCTGTAGATCAGGCTGTCCTCTGCAGCCTTAGCACATCTATGCTCTCTGCTTGCTGCCAGAAAACAGAGCCTATCAGAGGCAAACGGTTACCAAGAAGCTGCACTTCACTTTGTTCTTGTCTGTCTAGGATCCTTTCTTTCCTTTTTAAAGCTTTCTCGGATTTTATGTGGAAATTCTTGCCGAACATTTGGGCACCATTTGTAGACGAAAGTTTTTATCCCACCTGGTCCCACAGCTGTTCAGTCCCAAAGAAACACACAGAGGCTTTTATTAGCTATAAACTGGTTGCCCTGTTAGCTCAGGTTTATTGTTAACTAGCTCTTACAGCTTAATTAACCCGTAATTCTTGTCTATGTTTAGCCACATGGCTTGGTATCTTATCTTGCTTCCTCTGTGGTGACTGACTCTCTTTGCCTTTCCTCTTCCCAAAATTCTCTTAATCTGGTCGCCTTGCCTATACTTCCTGCCTGGCTACTGGCCAACCAGTGTTTTACTAAACTAATATGAGTAACAAATCTTTACAGTGTACAAGAGCATTATCCCACAGCACGTAACCCCCCCCACCCCACCCCATTCCCATCTGGAAGTTGTTCCCAGTGGTAGCAACCAGTGTTGCCATGACCACATGCTAATACCAAACTAGAGGATTATGGTGGCTGTGCCAGGAGAACCCTCTTAGTAATTCCATTCATACTGGCTCGGAGTACACATGTCTGCCAGGAGGCCTGTCACCCATTAGATGGAACCTTTGGGGACCAGTGGCATTCCCTGCTTGTTTTTCCAGGAACAATACTGCCTGCTTTGTAGGTATGTTCCATTTCCTCGGTGTTAAAGGCAGTGGAGAGGAAGCATTGAGGAATGGCGGTCAGGATGTGGCTCGTGATGTCTGATGACAGTTGACAAACATTTTTCTAGAAAGGGCCAGGTAGTAATTATTTTAGGCTTTCAGGTCATATAGTCTGTCAAAACATCTTAACCTTGTCAATATTTCGGTGAAAATGTACAGAGTACACGCGCATGCACAGACATGTGCACGCATGCGTGCATGCACACGCATGCGCACACACACACACACACAATGACCTTGTCTATGTGCCAGTGAAACTTCATAATAACAGATGACCTGCCTGATCTAGCATGCAGGCTGTAGCTTGTCAATGTTCAAGTGAAAGTAACCATCCAGAATACACACACACACACACAACCAGAAATAGAAAAACAATGACCATGCCTGTGTGACAGTAAGAGATGGCCTGCTGGATCTGAATGCTGGATCTGAATGCAGGTCATAGCTTGCTGGCTCTGGCTGCTGCTCTCTTCAGTGTTGCCAAGAGCAAAGTTTGCCTGGCCTGTGTTATGCAGCCCTGTTAGGTGGCTGTGCCTGTCCACATACTAACAGAAGCTAGAAGACATTTAGTGCATGTTTCAGGGCCACACAGCTAGAGAGTACTGTGGCAAAGTTACGTCTTGTAAGTCTGTTGATTTTGTTCTTTGTGCGGAGGGCTTTAGACAACAACAACAACAAGAAAACCATCCAGGCAGAGAATTTTTTTTTTGCTAATTTTCTAAAACTGCCATGGCTCTGGAGTTCTTTTCTTTAAACTGTGGAGGTGGTTGTGGATAATAATTACAGTTTCTGATGTTTAGTGATAACGACAGAAGTCGGGGCTTTGAGAGCAGAAAGGCTCAAGACCTGTCCCAAGCTATGAACCAGTTGCTGGTAATTCTTCAGTGTTGAAACAGATTTCCCCCACAAGGTTATTCCTAAGCAGTCTCTAGAGAAAGCCAACCGTCGGGACTCTGGGATGCCCAGGTTTGTTCTTGGGTGAACCGCATCTGTGAGCTCAGAACCAACGCGGTACCTTCTCTTCCTTCCCTGCAGAAGGCTACCATTAGCCATGTGTCACCTGATAGCCTTTACCTGTTCCGAGTACAGGCCGTATGTCGGAATGACATGCGCAGTGACTTCAGTCAGACGATGCTCTTTCAAGGTAAGGCTGGGTATTGTCTTCGTGCCTCCCACTGTCCCTAACGCTGCTTCTTTCCTCAGGGACTTGGTTCATAGAGGGTGTAAGCCGTACTCAGGGAGCTCTGGTCGTTTAGGTCTACCTTTGGGGTTGGGAGTCTCAGAGGCCGATAGAAGGACAAGCAGGGCTGTCTTTACATGGCTTTATTGATGTGTTCCAGCAGTGCCTCTTGTTTCAAGCTATGTCAGATAGTGTGGTCTCCCAATTCCTGCCATAGCCTCTTACTTAGATATCCAGCAGGACTGATCTTTGCCTTTTAAAAACTGGAGCCCAAGATTATATATAATTATATATATATATATATAATATGTATGTATAATTTCTAATTAATTAGTTTTGGTATTTTCCAACCAGGTTTTTCTGTGTAACAGCTCTCTGTCCTGGAACTAGTTCTGTAGACCAGGCTGGCCTCAAACTCACAGAAATCTCTGTCTCCTGGGTGCTGGAATTAAAGGCGTGCGCCACCACCACCTAACCCAAGATAGAAAATCTGTCCTTCCAGTTTGCAAGCCACACAGAAAAGTCTCTGTGTAGTATTTTCCCAGTCTGGAGATCTGTGTTCTGTGCTGCCTGGGGACCTCTAGGAGGATCTAGGGCCAAACTGAGGGTGAACCAAATGGAACTTTGCCTTCATGCATTTAGTGGAGTCATTTTTCTAGAAAGCAATCAATACAAAGATTTCATGAATGAAATATTGAAATCTTATCTTATTAACTTATTTTATTTTGTCGGTATACGTGTTTTATCTTCACGCATGTATATGCACCACATGCACACGGTACTCATGAGTAAGGCCGGGGGAATGTAAAGATAACCTGGAGCTGCAACAGACACCTGTAAGCTGCATGTACGTGCTAGGACCCGAACCCAGCTCCTCTGCAAGAGCAGCAAGTGTTTTTAACAAGTGAGCCATCTCAAACTCCAGAAATATTAGAACGATAGATAGATAGATAGATAGATAGATAGATAGATAGATAGATAGATCAGATTAGTTGTAGCTTAGTAGTGAAGCATGTGGTTAGCATCCACGAGGCTTAGGTTCACTCTCTATCATAAAAATATAATAATAACAAAAAATTATAGAAGTAATGATGGGACATAATCTTTTTTCTGCCCCATTTTAATCCTAGTATTATTTACAGAAATCAGCAGTCACCTGTGGTCCTTAGTTTATGAATATAGTTTCATAAGAGAAACTAAATCCATCAGGAAACTCAGGGCCTTGGGCTCCGCAGAGACTCTGACCGCTCAGGCTGCTTACTTCTCGAAGGCCGCAGTTTTCTGCCTGTCAGGTGAAAAGCCTGCACACCAAGCCAGTGTTACCCCCTTTTCCTCTGCCGTGACTTTCTGCAACAGAGACCATACTCAGCTGATCCTTAGCTTCCGAGTTGTGGATCAGATTAAGCATCTGGACTTCCTCCTAGAAAATGCATGTAAAATTGCAGACCCTTTAAGTCATGTGGGCAGGTTGCACCAGCACCATCTGAAGCCTCTGAGCTCCGCACGCTCACAAACCCTCATACCAACTTAGCAACGTGAGTTCTAGCAAGATGGCCCTAGTGACAGACAGGCGCGTTAAATGGTGAAGACTGCCAAGGTGGAGCTGGGCTCTGCCGGGAGGGTGCAGGTCCCAGCCCGCAGTCATCAGCTGTGCCATGCTGAGAACCTCTGTTGTTTGTCTTAAGGCTGCGGTTTACCACCCCAAGGAAACGGGCAGCCTTTACAGGCAGGCGCGTACGTGGGGGCCATTGTACACTTACACCAGTGTGCCTTGAATAATCAGTGTAGCATAAATCACAGGACCGTGGACCAACAACTCCTGGTGTGTCACTGAAGTGCTTGTCTAGACCTTACCAATTGAACATTCCACACCCAGAAATGGTGACGTCCAAATCCTCCAGTACCTGAAGTCACTTGATCATCATGGGAGTGTTCATAAAGTTTCAGCCCTTATGAGGTTTGGTTGAAAATAGTAAATGATAGCCGGGCGGTAGTGGCGCATGGCTTTAATCCCAGCACTCGGGAGGCAGAGGCAGGCGGGTCTCTGTGAGTTCGAGGCCATCCTGGTCTACAAGAGGTAGTTCCAGGACAGGCTCTAAAGCTACAGAGAAACCCTGTCTCGAAAAACCAAAAACAAAGAAAAAAAAAACAAAGAAAATAATAAATGATGAACCCAGGGGGAAATCCTCCAGCATAGATTTCTTCCAAGGAACTGGAATGTACATGTGTCATTTGAATGTGTCATTTGAATGATTTCATCCTTCTGTTAAAAATTAACTAAAGTTTACCATAGTTTCATTTTTTTCATAAATAAATCTGTGTCCACACACTTACAAAAATGCATTGTTCCATGTTGAGCAGGCTCCTTGGGCCGTGGCAGGGTCTGTGTCAGGCAAGGGGAGGGAGAAGGTCGGCCGGTCTGGGAGCTTGCTGCGGCCAGGCCTTGGGACTTCAGCCCCATAAATCATGATTAGGCCTCTCGTTGCCTGGACCCAGAGCCTGGGAGCTGCAGAAGTGTCCCCTTTGATTAATAGTCCTGGGCTGCCTGGCCTCTGAAAAATTAAAGGATTGTAATAGCGCTATTCCGAAAAGGCCCCATCAGGAATAAATTCAAATCAGGGAACATCTTAAATGTCTGGTCATAGCGGCTTGTTAAGAATGACTGGTGTGTGCAGGGCATTGGCCCCCATGTGTTGAATAGGAGCGGATCCTTGGTTCGCATCTTTCCACACCACCCATGAAAGCCCTGTGCCAACAAACCCGCACCCTCATCAAGGTCAGCCCTCTGCCCTTTCCTGCCCAGCCTTTTCCCACTTCTTCGGAGCAAGAGAGAGCAAGGTGCAGAATTCACCTCCTATTCAGACTCAAGGTTTAAGAACGAAAACAGGATCTTCGAGAATTCCAGAGACTTTTTTTTTCTTTTCTGTAACTGCTTTTAGAAATAAATTTGTATCAGATTTGGGAGCATAGGAACTCAAATGAAGTATTGTTTGTAGTGATTATAACCGTCACGGACGGGGCTTCCAGAACCTTCTGTCTGAGCATAAAAGTCGTCAGGCACATCCTCCCTCATGGTGGTCTTAAGAACTAAAGTCCACCAGAGGGGAATCAGTTAAAGTCATATATACTTGTCATAATATTTTAAACAAATTCTGAGCTGCGGTGATGGGTGTATGCATTTAATGCAAGCACCAAGTGACAAGCCGTTGGTCCTGGAGCTGCTGCCGTGTCGAAAAGCAATCACCATCAGCCATTCTCAGAAATCACTGAGTCGATCCGGCGGTAGAATGGTATCAGATCTCAGAGGCTGTTCTAAACTAATAAAGCCAGCAGCCTGATGGAATGGCGACTGAGCCCATTGGCCTTCTCAGACCCCCTTTTAAAGGGCATGAGCCACAGGGCTCCTTGGAGCCTTTTATCTTCTGTTAAGGAAGCAGGATGTGCATGCCTGTCTGGGGTATATTTTGACCCAGGTTAGAGTTGCAGCCTTAGCTTCTTTATTTGACCTGTTATCTAAGCAGTTGTATTGACTTGTAGATCCGCCTTCCCGGTTCTCTCTTTGCACACTGTACTTTTGCTTAAACAAAACGTGTGCATTATTATGTCGGGGTTGTGAACTCGGGTGTCCATGGGGCCTGTCGAGGGGCATAGGTTACGGTAAAGGGAGTAGCAAGATACCAGGTGCCCGAGAAAAGGAGTGATAGACTAAAGTTAATAACACAGTCAGTGTTTTTTGTTGTTGTTGTTGGTGGGGGTTGGTGGTTTGGGGGGGTCTTTCTTTTTAATATTATAGGGCAAACAAAATTGTGTAGGGCCCTTGCCATTTCTAGATTAGGTAAAAAGCATAGCAGATACGTTACTTGCTTGGCTGATTGGCATTTTTGGTAATGTTTTGAGGCTGTGTGTATAGGAGGCAGGTCTTGAGTTTATATAGAATTTTCTAGTTTTATTAAATAACCTCAAGAAGGCTGATATATTTCTATTATAAGTTATGATGTCTAGCGTTATTCCGGAGCCAAATGTTCCTCAGCAAATGAATGGCTGAACATAGTCGGTAGAGACGCACAAGAGAATATTTATTGCACATTGAAAAAAGTAAAGACGTTCTGGCCCATGCCTGTTTTGCATGGGTGACCTCTGCAGACATTATGCTATGTGAAATACATCAGTCACTGAAGTACATATGGGCATGATTACATTTATATGCACAATACAGAAGAGTCACACGCAGAGATAGAAAATACCATCCTGTGGTGGTGGCTCCCAGGGACCAGATAAAAGGAACTGAGTTGGTTGGTTCGTACCCAGAGTTGCATGTTGCAAGATGAGGAAGCTCTGAAGATGAATGGTGGGGAGGTCAGCTGCATGATTAAGCAAATGAACTAACTGACCATTGGTGGATCAAACACTAAGACTGGCTAACGTGGTTATATCCTTCGCCTCTTAATACAAGTTGACATATACTGGGCGTATCCTTTATGGAGACTGCGTGGGAGAGCGGAACTTTGCGAAGAAAAGAGCACAGGAGAGGTGTGCAGCAAAAAGAAAATGACGTGACTGTGTGGAGCATAGCTTGGAGCCTATCAGATGCAAGCGGGGAGGGAGCATGTGACAGTCCACGGCTAGAGGAAGGCAATAGGGTTATTGCAGGACACAGTGAAGGAGCCAATACAAGATGAACCATTGGGCTGGCAGGATGGCTCAGTTTTTGAAGGTGCTTGCAGTCAAACCCGATGAACCAAGCTCAGTCCCACGTGATGGGACAAGAGAAGCAACTCCACAGAGCGCATGCACGCACACACACCCCATTCCCTGCCTTCTCATGAAGGAATACATGCATAAATGTAATAAAAGCTGAGAATATGGTAAGTTGTCATAAGGTAAAGATGCATAATAAAATCACCGCAAGGATGAGAAATGGTGACCCTCCCCCCCCAAAAATAGATGAAACTCAGAAGCCCAACAGCCCTGGAAAATGCATCCGAAGGTCAGTGGAGTTTCACAGGCATTCGGTGCAGCGATAACACAGCCGTCCGTTGCAGTCGTGGGCATCTTATTGTTGTTGAAGTCCTGTTTCAGTAAAACACTAATAATCGCACGTTTTAAATGAATTGCCTGTGACAGGAACTGCTGACTAGATCCCGATTGTCTGACCGTGTCCGCATGACTCAGGAGCGTATCATGTCATACATTGAAATGGTTGGAAAGTGTACAAAGGGGTACTATTCTGTGCCATGAAAAGTATGTGTAATTTAGATTTGTGTGTCCATAGGTAGGGTTTTATTGGAAGCACGTGTATACACTGTGTTTTGTTTACATTGTAACCTCTTTTTTATTCCCCCCTCAGCTAATACTACCAGAATATTTCAAGGGACCAGGATTGTGAAAACAGGCGTGGTAAGTGGAGAATGCTGGGTACACAGTCACTGTTGTTAATTTGGATGCAGTTAAAGTTCTTGCCACAAGGTGTCAGTACAATGTTGTTGAACTGCCCTCGCAGAGCGTTCAGAGACACTTGCTGTCTAAGCTAGTGCGCGAGACAGCAATATTAGTGGCTTCTGTTGTATAATTTTGTCATCATAAAAAATCTTCCCGATCTGTAATTATGTATGATTTCCTGGAATCAGATGATTCAGGGATTACTCCATCCCCAGCCCTCCACTTATGCTAAAATCCAGATGTCGTAACCCATAGCTACTGATCAGAAATTACCAGTGCTGGGGAGAATCTCAGTTGGAAACTCACTAGGCACATCCCAGCATCCAGAAAGCCCAGGATGGTAGTACCGTTACTCACATTCGACAGATGAAGAAACTGAGGCTTGTTGAGTTAAAGGAATAGGCACTTCGTCATACAGAGCGAGGCAAGGAGTCAATGCTAAGCAGGCTTTTCTGTGTTTGGTGGCACTTGGCTTTCAGAAATGAGCTTTAGAACCCATGGTCCTTAAACGGCCAGATTTTTTTTTTTAATGTTAAAGTCGCGTGAAGTTCCAAAATATGTTCCCACTGTTGTTTTGGACTTGGATAAGTGATGAGATATAATTTTGTGTTCTCTACACCAGCTCATAAGGACTGTACTTAGAGTGCTATCCCAGGACATCTCCTGGTGTTGGTAGAAGATGTCTCCCCTGAGTAACACCATAACTCAGCCCAGTTGAGTGTTGGGAAAGGATGGGCTGAGCTTAGGCCTCAGCAGTTCTGCCTCTGGCCAAGCAAGCACACACTTTGCTAAACTCCAAACTCCCTCTCACTCTGCACCTTCCCATCTTTGTACATAGAACAGGCTGCATTGCAAGCCCTGACCCCAGGGTGGCGCTGTGGCGAATGCAGTCACTCTGAAAGGCTCTGGAACTGGTCTGCGCTCAGCTTGAAGCTGCAGAGGCTTCTGTAGAGCTTGTGTCCCGAGTGTGGCACCTGCTTCTGAGCCTGCTGTTTTCCCTTTTGGTCTCCTGCCTGCGACACTGTATGAGGGTGGAGTTAACTCCATTTCGTGGTTCTCCACATCTCAGAGCTAGATAGTCACAGGCAGAAATTGACTTGAAGCATTGACTTCTGCTTCTTGCCCACAACTTCACACGCGCGCGCGCGCGCACACACACACACACACACACACACACACACACACACAAATAGTGGGCATCTGGCCGTTCTATGACTTTTTTGTTGCGTATCTTTAAGGCACTTTTAATGTTTTAATATTTAATATTTCCCCATCTAGCCCAACCATGAGCCACATCAGTAAAAAACTGAATTTAATACAGTAGTTAATTTTTTGATTCAAACTGACTATAAAGCCACTGAAATAAAACTATAAAACTTGGTTACCCTGGACTAGCCATGGTTAATTTATGAAAACCTGTAGGGTAGATGGCTGAAATTCTGAGGTTTTGCAGAGGGGCCTCACTTTGCTTCTTGATTACTGATACTGCCTTGCTTTTTCCTTCACCTCCCTTCTCCACACCCTGGGTGGCCCTTTCAGCCAACAGCCTCTCCTGCCTCTTCAGCGGACATGGCCCCCATCAGCTCCGGCTCTTCTACTTGGACATCCTCCGGCATCCCCTTCTCATTCGTTTCCATGGCAACTGGGATGGGTCCTTCCTCCAGTGGCAGCCAGGCTACAGTGGCCTCTGTGGTTACCAGCACGCTCTTGGCAGGCCTGGGCTTCGGTGGTGGTGGCATCTCCTCCTTCCCCAGTACCGTGTGGCCCACACGCCTTCCTACTGCAGCCGCAGCCAGCAAGCAGGCCGGGAGGCCAGTCCTTGCCACTACTGAGGCCTTAGCTTCTCCCGGGCCTGATGGCGACTCAGCTCCTACCAAGGACAGCGAGGGTGCGGAGGAAGGGGAGAAGGAGGAGAAAAGCGAGAGTGAGGACGGAGAGCGGGAGCATGAGGAGGAGGGGGAGAAGGACTCGGAGAGGAAGGAGAAGAGCGAAGCCACCCATACAGCGGAGGAGAGGAACCGGACTGCTCCTGCCCCCACGCCTTCTTCCCCTCACAGGACTACAGAGGAGGGGGGACATCAGACTATACCTGGGCGTGGGCAGGACCACGCCGGTCCTGCAACAGACCAGCCAGGCCAGGTTGTCCCAGGCTTGGATCCCAATGAGGACGCAGCCACCCAAGTGCCCCCAACAGCCACAGAGGAACATTATTCAGGGAGTGACCCCAGGAGGCCCGAAATGCCATCGAAGAAACCTATGTCCCGAGGGGACCGATTTTCCGAGGACAGCAAATTCATCACTGTTAACCCAGGTAGGTGGTGCTGGTCCATATTTGAGGGTCCAGGCTGCTGTGAACAAATTCGACCTATTTCTAAAAGTAGGGGGGCAGGGGGTGAGGAGTGGGGAAGCAGGTAATAATACCTTTGGGATTGTGTGTATCCCTGGCGTGTCTGTGCCTGCAGCCACATCTACTTCTCTCATCCTGTAAGGAGCATTCTCTTCGCTGGAGTAATTGCTTCCTTGTCTTTCCTTCAGAAGAACTCCTCCCTAAACACCCAAGTGAAGAAAGTAGGTGCCGGTTCTGAGACATTTGCCCATTTCTGTTCTAGTCATGGGTGCTGGTGGTGGGGGCAGCCAAAAAAAAAAGTAAACCGCTTGCCTTGAGAGCCTGAAGTCTGAGCCCCCACACCCAGGTTGTAGGAGAAACAAAGCATGGTGACATGCACTTTCAGCCCCTGCACTTGGGGTGCAGAACCAGGAAGATTCCTGGGGCTCAGTGGCCAGGTAGCCTAGCCTATTTTAAGAGTTCTGTGTCAGTGAGAAACGCTATCTTTAAAAGCCAAGCTAGATGGCACCCTAGGAACAGGGTCCAAGGTGGTTCTCAGATCTTCACGTTCACATGCAGATGACACACAGGTGTGTACACATGTGGGCGCACACATTCACACTCGTGCCTGGGCCCACACAGACATTCTTATTCCTTAGTCGTTTATTAAACACAAACATGTCTGTTTCTGGGTGGCCATTGTTCTGCCAGGCACTAGGTTGGACGTTCTGCCAGGGAAGCCCCTTTGCCTGTGTCATGGAATAGACAGAAAGATGACTGACAGCAGCTGGCTAGAGCACATTCTAGGGAGTTAGGTAGTGGCGACTTGGGAGAGCAAGCTGCTGAGATGGATTTTTTGTGTTGTTTTGTTTTTTTGTTTTGTTTTGTTTTTGTTGTTGTTGGGTTTTTTTTGTTTGTTTCTTTTGTTTTTTGGCAAGCCAGGAAAGAAACTACCCAAATGAGATGTTTGATTGTCAAAAAGTAATAGAAGAGATGGCCACAATGTTGTGACTGATAATTCTGGGGAAGATGGAGACCCACCTCAGGTGAGGAAAGAGGACATGTCCAGTCTGGGGAGTCCATGGTCCTAGCCCAAGCAGTCCTCAGGCTGGCTGTCCTCCAGCATAGCTCCACGAACTACCCGTTCCTAGCTGGGGAAGCAGGCATGGCTGGTTCGGCTTCCACTTGCTGTGCCACCAAAGGCAATGTTTTCCCTCGGTCACATGCTCAGATCGTGATGAGCCATCGTGATGCCGGAGCCGTGGCATGAGGGGCTGTTCCTGTTGCAAGGGCTTCTCTTAATAAGAAACCCCTCGTGTTGCCAGACTGCAAGGCGTTTAGCAACAATGTTTTTTTCATTTAAGCTGTTGTGAAGTTATGAGTGCAAAGAAAAAAAAAGGCAACTGGTAAATATTTATTTGCTTTTCCGCTCGTAAACATTAAAATTCATCTAAAGCTGAGATCTCGTATGTTAAGATACAACGTAGAATACATTTTCATGTTTTGAATTACTTTCCCCTTAAGGCTGCTGTGAACTAACCTCTTTCTAAGTAGGGGTCTCTCGTGGGTGTCATTCAGCATGGGGCAGTTTGGCAGCAAGGCTACAGTGGCCTTGTATAGATGAGAAGAGTGTGTGACCATTGATGAGGCCGACCATGTGCATTCCCTCTGAGAGGCTGCGGTGAACAAGTTGAATCTCTTGCATTTAAAGACAGCAAAGAGTATGGAGTCCCTTCCCGTTGTGTGCCAGGCTCTCGAGTAGGCATTAAAGTGAGACAGTGATGGAGACGTCTCTTCTCCCAGGGGGTACGTGCTCGTAGGAGAGGTATATTGAGGAGATCCCGGCAAACAAATGTGTTTAAACAGAGACCAGTGTGGGCAGTCAGCCACTCACAGACACATGGAAGAACATTCTGGAACGCTGGAGTGGCAGGTCTAGAGATCCTAAACTGGGAATGAGCTTGGATGGGATGAGATCCCTGTGGAGCAAGACCACAGAGAGGAAGGGATGGTAGTAAGGATTGAGTCCAGACCCTGGGAGAGCCAAAGTCATGAAGGTGCCTCGGTCATGCCAAGGGTTAGATTTTAATTGAAATGGCAAACCAGGGAGTTGATGCTAACAAGAGAAATTGCTCATGTGATTGGCTTTTTCTCAAGAACATTTATGTGCGGAAATGGTAGTGGCCATGTGGCCAGGTGGCTTGGGCCGGTGTGTTTCCTCTTTAAGACAAGAGATGGAGCTGGACTGAGTGGACTCAGCCTGTTTCTGAGAACAGTGCCTGCTATGTGTTTGAATTAGGAGCTGGTCATAGCTTGGGAAGCTGCAAGGCTGGGCTCCAAGACTGATTCTGGTAAGAGGAAGCAAGAGGTAGACCTCAGACTTCAGGGAAAGGGGAAAAAGACGAGCGAACCCTGGGATCCCCAAACCCAGCTTCTGGCCCCTTCCATCCCAGCATCAGAAAGCATTTATAGTTTGGCAGAAATGGCTTTTGGCGTTGACTCAGTTCCGTACCTCGACGCCCTCATTCAGTTGACCCTCAAGTGAGTTTGTGCCCAGTGACCTTGTCTGCCAAGGGCAGGTCATGAGAAATCCCCCAGTCAGTGCAGAGATAGTGCTGATAAGGCTGCCTTTTTTTTTTTTCAAGGGTGGGAGGAGAGGTTTGGAGACAGGGTTTCTCTGTGCAGCCCTGACTGTCCTGAAACTTACTCTGTAGACCAGGCTGGCTTCCAACACAGGTTCCCTTACCTCTGCCTCCTGGGTGCTGGAATTAAAGGTGTTTGTGCATCACCACTGCCCAGCTAAAGTTATTGGGACGCTCCAGAGGATTTCAGCCTGCCCGCTGTGCACGAACAACACGTGAATTTGTGGAAGTCACCTGTCCTGTTAGCGCTAAGGCGGGCTGCCAGCAGCCAAATGCCACATCACAGTGGGGACTTTGAGGAGTAGGCGTGAGTGGCTCTATTTTGCAATCTGAATGAACATTAAAGAGCGGTTCCCCGCTATCTGAAGTTAAAATGACCTGCGGGAGTTTGATAATGTAGCTAAATCGACAGGGTGTTTGTTTATCATGCAAAAATCCCCAGTTCTAACCCTCGGCACTGCACACATCCGCTGTGGTAGCACATACCTGTAATCCCAGTACTGCATACATTGACATGGTAGCACATACCTGTAATCCCAGCATTGCACACATCAAATATGGTAGCATATACCTATAAAACCAGCACTGCGTACATCGACATGGTAACACATACCGGTATTCCTAGCACTGCATACATCCGACATGGTAGCATATACCTGTAAAACCAGTATTCAGAGGGCCAGGCAAGAAGATCTGAAGTTCAAGGCCAGTCTGGGATACGTGAG
The DNA here is from genome assembly GCF_014885135.2 of Alexandromys fortis. Taxonomy (NCBI): domain Eukaryota; kingdom Metazoa; phylum Chordata; class Mammalia; order Rodentia; family Cricetidae; genus Alexandromys; species Alexandromys fortis. Next base: position 4,629,118 of record NW_026068003.1, read on the forward strand.
ACTGTCCAGGAACGCTCCTCTGCCCTGTCATCTCTGTAGTCAGAACAGCAAGGCTCATTTCTCCCTAAAACCACAGCTCATATTCTGAATTTCTGGGGATTCAAATTTGAAAGTGGTTCTGGGTTGAAATCATGAATTGGCAAACCTTGAGGAGGAAAAAAAAAAAAACCAAGTAGTAAATAATGTTCATAGGCCACAGGTCTCAGCTCTCTGGTTCTACCTTACAGCACACAGCCATGGACAGGATAGCAGTGAGTGGCTGTGACTGTATGCCAGACAATTCCGTTCCTAAAAACAGGTGGGGGGCCTGATTTGGCTCACACTCTGACCTTCTCCAGCCTCTGGTATAAAATAATAAAAAAGAAATAGTGTATGTCTGTTGTTTAATGAAGGATTTGAATAACCAGAGCAGGAACCAGCAAAGCCTCATCAGGGTGTCGTGTCCATGATCTTATGTCGTCTCCATCCATCCTGCCATGTCCCCCATCTGCTCTTCCAGCTTGGGTTTGGTTTTGTTCTAAGTGAAATAACCATCCTTTGTGTGTGAGTGGCGATTGATCTGAGAGACTTTGGGTATATGTTCTTTTCTTCCACTGTTAAGTTTTCTTCCCATGAAGTAAAAAAGTCATCGAGTCAATCTTCAGTATCTTTGAAAACTCAGTGCCCACAGTTAGCAGCGTATCCCCCAAAAGGCTCGCTTAGATTCCTTCCATGATGCTAACATGGCGACCTCGCTGAAATCCTTCTGTGGAAGTAGCGGCAAACTCAGACACAGAATCAGATGAGGCATTTCAATGAGAGGAAAGGGCCAGCGCTCACACATCACAGTGTTGAGTGCAGTAGTCAGCTCTAGAGTACCTACTGCTTCTCAGTATGGTGGTCTCGGCTCCCACCGTTGCCATTGGAAACTCCCTATGAGTCAGAAATCCTAGTTTTTGTGGAGTACTTCACTTTTTAAATTGTAAAAACTATTTGCTTTGGTATATTCCAAACTAAATGTGTCCCCAGGCCAGGTAGTAACACCCCACATTAATCCACGACTGGAGTGGTGGCTGCTGTCCTTGGGCACTGTAGTGACAGTGGTCTTGGGGTCTAGAGGGGTGTGTGTGTGTGTGTGTGTGTGTGTGTGTGTGTGTGTCCTTCAAACCTTTTCCTAGCATTCTGTAGCCCCCAGGCCTTCTAAGGATCAGTGCTGCATGGACATCTAGCCTGTGAGTCCTCATTTTAGGGGCATAGCCTGCAAAGTGGAGGCAGATTTGAAGTCAGCTGACATAGCTCCTGGGCGGTGTGCGCCAGTATAAATGTCAGAGTGCATGCCGCCTGCGAGTTCATCATTTAGGGCAGCACTTGTCTGTCTTTGCCTCCTTAGGTGAGGGACGCAACGTTTTTCAAATCACACCCTGCTTAGACTCTCCTTACTGCCTATTCACGTCTGTCTCAAGCGGGGTGCTGAAGATGATGGTCTGGGTCGGGGTGGCAAATGACAAACTTCAGGAAACATCGGATGTGGCCTGGTGTTAGGTGGCCCATGAGCTGTAAATGCTAAAGAGGGACCTAGGCACTTCCTGCCTAGCTGCTCCGCTCTAAGATGAGCCACAGTGGAGGATGCTGAGACCCAGACACGTCGCTCCTTTGAAGAAGTATAGGAAACCTTAAGTTCTAAGGGACCCAATGTTATAAAGCTAGTTACTGAAACAACACCTTGGGTTCGCACTTGCTCCTTCTGTTGAGAGCGCTTGCCTGTCACTTATCCTAAGACACTCTCTTGAGGGCTTTGCTGTCATGATTACCACCAAGGTTTGGAAGGGTAAAGGAGCATGTCTAGGGCCCAAGACGGGCTTTGTTGATCCGAGGTGCATGGAGTCTTCTTTCTCCGTCATGCTCCAGGGCTCCTGTGGACTCTGGTGCTGGTTCCCGGATTGCAGGAGGAGTAGACGTAAACATCATAAAGAGCCTTCGTCTGAAGCTGCCCGTTTTCCATTCGAGCAGAAGGTCTCACTCAGGGGTTCTGCCCCCCTCCCCGCAGGGCCATGGAAACTGTTGGGGTTGTCATGACAGGGAGCGTTCCTAGGATCTATTAGGAAAGGGCCAGGGAAGAGCGCACACAGTGCCCCACAGCGAGCGAATATCTGGCCCACAGTGTCAACATGTCAAAGTTGACAGACCTGACTTGTGGTGTTCATATCAAGTTTCCCTGAAGGAAGCTTACTTAGGGAGGAGGCAGGAGAGTCACTGATCTAAAGGCAGAAAGCCGATAACATGGCTCAGGCACTAACAGTGCCTTCTATAACTCCAGTTCCATCCCCAGAACACAAGTAGAAGAAAACCAACTTCTACAAGTTGTCCTTTGACCTTCACGCTTACACGTGAGTGCACATGCACTCTGTGCAAGCACACGTACATACACATGCATGTACACACGCACCATAAGTGTAATGTTTTCAAAAAATTAGTCTCAGAGCAAGCTCTCCAGACTAAAGAAGTCAGGAATATAGTACTGAATTCTTTGTAGGTTAGGACCTATGAGTGTACTGCATTTAAAATGCATGACAGAAAACACTTTGGGGATGCCACAAGCAGTCTTCAGTCAAGGCTAGCGAGACTGGCCACTGGTCTGCTTCTTTCTGTGAGCTATAGTCTGTGCGTCTCTGCCATCTTCCTGAGTGTTGTGGTAAGAACCAGCTCTCTGTAGCAGGGTACAGGATGCCAAACACGGTTTGGTTTCGTCTCAGAGAAGTGTTGGATCCTCAAAATTTGCTCTTCCCCATACTCCATGTGATCTTTGAACTAGGAAAGGGTGTGTAGCTCTTCATGTGAAAAACCAGACCCCAAGAAGGAGGTTGGAGTCAGGAACTGGGGTGGGAGTAGGGGCAGGATGTTTGATGTAAGGTTGTATACGGCTTCTGCCTGCACCCAGCTTCAGGACCGCATGGTGGTCCTGGTGACCTCCCTTCAGTCTTTGATGGGTATTCCAGTTGCTTCCATGTCTTAGCTATTGTGTAAACAGTGTGGCTATAATGCACACGATGGCTCGAGTGTCCCTGGTTGCAATCTGGTGGGTCAGGACTAGCTCTAATTGTGAGGCTTTGAGTCAGATTGGGAATGATTAAACACCCTCAACATTCCAAGCGCTCCCAGAGCTGACAGTTCATCCTTCGATTGTCGAGGTCTGGTACAGCAGGCCTGTGTGGAGTGGGGAGGGATCTTTGTTCATGAAAACTCTGGGCGTGGGTACAAGTAGAGACAAATGGTACTCTAGTGTGGTTTCCACATGCCACTGGGTCACAGAGCCAGGCCCTGTTAAGGCAGACTGCATGGGCACGTGCACATGGCGTGTGCTTCAAACGGATGAGCAGCTGGGCCTCTGGAACAGTAATGAAAGTAACCTCAGGTTACCAAAAAGATAAACTGGAAGATACAGATAAATCTCATGGGCTTGTAAAAGGCGTTACTGTTTCACAGTATTTTAAATAATAATGCATTAGTAAAAGTGTGGAGAAATGGGAACTGTTTTTAACACTCTTCGAGGGAAGATAAATAGACAATTGTTAGGAGAAACAGTAGAGATTGTTGTTTGAAAATTGGACCTAGAATGACCATAAAACTCGGTAATCCCAGTTTTCAGAAGCAGCTTGAGGGGGCATCTGCACATGTGGGTTTTAACCCCATTGGTCACAGGACAGACAGCCGACCCATGGAAGCAACTGGGATGCACATGAATGAAGGAAAAAGGAAGGAAGGAAGGAAGGAAGGAAGGAAGGAAGGAAGGAAGGAAGGAAGGAAGGAAGGAAAAAAGGAAGGAAGGAAAAAAGGAAGGAAGGAAGGAAGGAAGGAAGGAAGGAAGGAAGGAAGGAAGGAAGGAAGGAAATGCAACATTGCCTAGCCTTGGAAAGGAAACCCAGGGGGTGGGGGTAGGGGGCAGAAGGGAGCCAAAGAAAACCCTGCCCCACACATCCCCTGGATAAGCCTTGGAGTACATTATGCTAAGTGAAATAAGCCGTCACTAATACAACTCCTATGTGGGTCCTATGGAAGACCCCAGACCTGCCAATTCTATGTGGAACAGAGGCTGGGGAGCAGGATAGAAGGTTGTGACTCACCAAGTACCGTTTCCTCTTTGTAAGATCAAAATGTTGGGGAGACGAGCTTCCCAACATTGTTGACATGTAGCTCTACTTATATTCTTAGAAATGCCTAAGACGGTAAATTTTACATTATGTATGTACACACACACTCACTCACTCACACACACCACACACCAGCCGCAGCCACCCTTCTTCACAATGGGTGGTGTTTAATGAGGGTGTCGCTCAGAACAGCTATAGCGAAGTCACCCATGACAAGAGTAGGCTGTTTGTTGTTGACGGTGCAAACCTCGCTTCCACGTCTCTCCCTGACAAAGGAACCCTTTTCTCCACCTGGACGGTGCCCTCAGGAGGGACCTAGTCCTAGTCGCAAGGGCACCAGAGTTCCTGACCGTGGCAGGAGCTGAGCCCTTCCTCGAGGCAGGAAGCCCTTCAGCTGGGTCCATCTGATGCTCTCCGCCTGCCGCATGTAGAGTACATTGTGCTCGGTTTTTTATTTGCTTCTACTGGGATGCGAGCCAAGCCAGTAAAAGGCAAACAGCATTAATTCAGTGATGACATATGCCACTGAAAACTGTTTTTCTTTTCTTTTTTTGAATTTTTTTTAACAGAATGAAGGCACTGTACTCAATTGCTGCTGGATGCAGGGATGAAGATGGAGAGGACGGGAGGTACTTGCACTTCCCCTGCCTCCCTTCTTCAGATGCCCAGAGCCAGTTAGCCAGTTGGTTCTGAAGCAAGTGCATCCACTGAGCCTGAGACTGCATCAGGCGGGATTAGTGGCGCTAGCCGCTAGTGTCCCTGGTCAAAAGCAGCTCTGTGGGCATGCAAGGTGAACACTCAACAGTTCCTGTCCTCAGAACAGCCCATGCCTGCAATCACTCTGGTCCCTTCTGGAAACTCCTCAAAGAGTTTTGAACAAGCAGCCCCAGGATTTCATTTGCATTTGACTAGCGAATTATCCAGACATAATTAAGAGTCAGCTTTACCTAGGTAATCTGTGTTACCACCTGCTTTCCTCTGATAGAAGAAGGGCCCGGCTCTGAGGCCGCCAGTCATTTTACTCAGAGCGAGTGGCACACAAACCTGTCAGCTTGTAGCCAGCTCCACCCGATCGGAGGCCTAGGAGCTTGCGGTCAGATACACTGCCTTGGTTGAACCGAACGTGTATACAATGGTCTTCGAGGCTTGCTTTCTGCAGTTTAAGTTCTTTACCACCAGTCAGCTATGTCCAGACAAAATGAAAGGGAATTCTAGAATTTAACAATTACAGATAGGCAGACCAGGCTGCCTTTAAAATCACAGAGCACTGTTGCCTCTGCCTCCCACATGCTGGAAGGAAAGGCAGGCACTACCATGCCCCGCGGTTATGAGAATCTTGAAGAAATGTCACACTGTCTTAACTCCGCGCTGCCCGGGGAATGAATCCTCTCTGCGTCCTGACTGTATTCACATCTAACACGTGCACTAGCTGCTTAGTTAGCAGATTGACCCTGCCCGTTGTCATGGTTTGCATTTTCAGAACTAAGAAATGAGAAAAATTTTTTTTAAAAAATAAGAAAAAGCTGTCATCCCAGGATGTTCTAATTGTCCTGTTTTACTGTTATTCATACCTTACTCTGATCCATGAGTTAGACTTCATCATAAACTTTATGTATAGGAAAATCACAGCATAGATAGGTGTGCAGTGTGTGTGTGTGTGTGTGTGTGTGTGTGTGTGTGTCCTCAGGCAGCCACTGGGGGCCTGGACAGATTGTGATTCCTTGTTTCCAGAGGCAAGCAGAAGGTTTGGGGGACCAAGTTAACAGCCTGTGTGGGATGCTGTGTGTTCTTGGTAGCTCCTAGCAACTCATTCTTCCGCTAGAATCACAGATCCAAGTCAACACCTGGACAACTGTCTTTCTGGAGTAGAAAGAAAGTGATTGGTCTCCCCTGGAGGCCAGCCTTGAGACTCCAGTATTTGACCGGTGGCTTGTAATAGGCAGACTGTTCGACCCGTGTGCTTCTGAAGTGCCGAGTGACCACACACTGAGGGGGGAGTCAGGTTCAGCAACCATCCAGGGAGTGTTCGTTCCCAGTCCCTTAGGGGTTGGGCTGTTGCTGAGGAAGAGCTCAGTGATGTGACTGTTGATGCTCATAGTTCAGATGGTAGGGAGTGATGGTCCCAGTGATGTTAGGAGGGATGCAGTGATGGGGACAGGGACAACAACCAATGACAGTCAGGAGAAGTACCAGGCAGCCTTCTAAACGTTGTGTGTGTGTTCTTACTCCACAACGCAGGGGCCAGTATCATCACCTCCTTTTACAGAGGGGGAAACTGAGCCACTGAGAACTAAATAAGACTAATTATTAACAGTAGCTCACTTGTGCAGGGTTTGCACACAGATGGAGATGGTAGACGGTCTCTACATTTGCCTGGTATTGGAACACTTCTGGGCATTCTACACACATCTTCTGAATGAGTATCTCTGTGTTAGTCAAGGTTCTCTGAAGACACGGGACTGTCGGGACGAATCTGTGTATGTAAAAACTGGATCTAGGAGAGCGGCTTGCAGGTTATGGTCTGAATTATCCCACCGTGGCTGTCTCCTTACGGAAAGTCCGCAAGGCTGAATGTCTCAGCTGGTCTTCAGTGTATGCTGGGGTCCCGAAGGAGTAGGCTCTAATGCCAGTTAAGAGATTAACTTGCTGGCAAGGGAGAGGACAAACAGGCAAAGAGCAAGCGCTTTTCTCCCCACCCCCACCCCCATGTCCTTTATTTATATAGGCTGCCACCAGAAGGTGTGTCCCAGATTTAAGGTGGATCCTTCCACCTCAGCCGATCCAGATAAAAGGCGGATCGTCCCACTTGAAACGTGGATCTCAGTCAGGTGGACATGGCTACAGTTCAGCAGGGCTGGCTAGTTGGGCACTCCCCCTATACTCTCTGGGCAGAAACCCAGGGTTCAAGAGAGGAACAGATTGTGGGGATTTTCACAGGAAATGGCATCCCCTTCCAGTCCGTTGATGGACAAGAGAAGACAGTGCCGTAAAGTTGGCGGCAAGGCTGACTGTCTCGCAGACCATTTTGAAATCTAGTCCAGCCCTGTGTTAGGTGTTTAAAGAAAGCCCTGCCACAGGCAAGGATTGAAATCAAGTGGTGTTGGAATGCAAGTGTCTGCCGACTGAGGTCTCCTGTATGACAGACACTGCCTTAGGGGACAGTGTCACACAGCACCTCACAATGCTAGGAAGAAGTGGGTCAGCCCAGCTCTACCAAAGCTGGTTGCGAATTCGAGGACTTACCCTGTCAGACATTGAGGAGCCCCTCGTCACCACCCAGTGTGGCCGCGGGCCTTTGTGAAGACTGGGTACAAAGCTGGGTTGTCTTGTGAAGGCTGAGGAAGGGGTGGACAGAAACATCAACATAGACGACCCACACTCAGTTTCAGGACAGCTAGTGTGCCACCGAGCCTCACAGCCACCGCTACTCCTGTGTCCGCCCTAAAGCCAAGAAAATTCTCGAGTTTTACAGGTTTTAGAATGGCGGCAATACCAGTGACTATTGAGAACTGATTATTGGGGGACCACAGGCAAGAATCCGCAAAAGGCTCTGAGCACCCCCAGTTCCTGAGGGTTTCCCGGGGTACAAGCAGAACTGATGGGTCATGTGGCCTCTGCGGCCAGCCGTCCTGACTCTCCTCCCATTAGCAGCACCTCTGGGTCTTTGAGCCCCACCAGCAGCCAGATAATTGTCTGGCTGAACTGACCTCTGTTGGAACCCTGCCAAATTATTCTCATTTGTACCCCTGGCTCCTCTAGGGTTGTTGCTTTGCACTTAAGGCAGTGTGTGGAGCGTGAAGGTGAGAATGTCTGCCTTGTACTGTGAGAACTAAAGTCTCTGACCTTCACTCAGCCTCGGAGACCCCAGTTGATTGACTTCTACTTTTCCATCCTCGTCCCCCCATACTTACGCTCCCCCAATCACATGGCCTCTGTTCCGAGCACACTCACCTGGCTAACTTCTCTTCACTCTGTAGTTTTTGCTCTGAACCTCACTCCCCTGGGACGGTGTGAGAACTGGCCTGAGCCTTTGTACTTCCTTCCCCCGGCACCATGGTAGTGGTGCTGTGATCAGCTCTTCAGAGGTTGACCTCCTAACTGGTCCTCCCGGCAAAGGCTGCTTGTGGGTGAGCCTGCATTGCCACCCTACCCTCTGAAGTGTGTCTTCAGGGAAGTGGCGGATCCAGAAGGCATTCCAGAACACTGAGAGGCTTCCAGAGGCTTGAATCAGTCAGGGTTGCTGCCTGCCTGTCCTTTCTTCAGTGAGCTGGGGAGCACCTGGGCAGTCTCTGCTTCAGGAGCCTAAAACTAAACACAGAGGTAATGCAGCAAAATGCATTGGATCACACAGGAGCACACCTTGAGGCCAGGAGTCTTGCCTCTTTAAATATCTGCTCCCAAGGCCTATTTTCTCTTTTTTGCTTGACCCATCTCCCCTCCCTGGAAACACAGCTTGATTAGCCCTGCGTTTAGTTCATGTTGCCAAGGGATACTTCCGGACTGGCAGTGTCCTGGCCTTTTTTTTTTTTTTTTTTTTTTTTTTTTTGCCAAGCAGGTGGGATACTTGCTGTTCCTAAGACAGCTGTTGGGCAGCCCCGGAGTGTTGGGTCTTCCCTCAGAGGTCAGTGTTAATCCTGTCGCTGGCTGCTTCTGTGCATGTGGGCTGCTCTGGGCTGTATCTCTGTCTCACTCACATCCCTACACCTTCCCAGGCATCTGCCCCATAGTTCAGGGGAGACGGGGCTGTCCTTCTAAGGCTTCTAAAGATAGCAGATGCTGGAAGAAAGAACGGCTGGGTAAGAACTATTGGGTGTCCAGGGAGAACAACCCTGGTTGCAGGTTTGCCATGTAGTTTAGAGGCAGGAGTGTGTGTGCTGTGATCTGGGGGAAGCTGATTCCTTATCCTCTCTTGTCTTCCTTTCTGAGCCCCGAGTGCTATTTCCAAGTGAACCCGAAGTTCCCTCTGGGTGGAGAGCATCCTTGGAGTGAAGCTGAAATCTGTCTTCTACAGAGCTCTCCTAATACATCCCCTTTAATCTCCCAAGCAGATCAAGCCTACAGGCCATTAAAGAGTACCCCACCTGCAGAAGAGTGGGTTAGGACAGCCATCTGCCCTTCTTGCCCTGCGGTGGCTCAGAGTGGCAAGGGCTCGGGCTCTCCCTGGAACAGAGCTCAGCATCATGCCTTGCCTGCTGGCCTGTCACACCTGTCCCCTGACTGGCTTATTTCTCTCGCAGCTGAGAAGAACACCTCCGGAATGATAAGCCGCCCCTCCCCGGGGAGGATGGAGTGGATCATCCCCCTGATCGTGGTCTCAGCCTTGACCTTCGTGTGCCTGGTCCTTCTCATCGCTGTGCTTCTGTACTGGAGGTGAGTGAGCAGGGGGCTGCCAGGTATTGAGGTACTGGAGGTGAGTGAGCAGGGGGGAGTTAAACATGGGGCCTCTGTCTTCAGAGTGCTGAAGCAGTGAGCGTTTGAGTCTTGTGTCTCTGACCTGGAGACTTTGTTTATTTTGGTCTCGGGACGATGGCACAGGCCAGCACTGCATCCGAGGTCCAAGCATTTGTGGTAAACTCCACTGGAGAACCCGGGAGATCTCTACTCAGACCCCAGCTCTGCTCCCTGCTGGGTGCAGGCCCCTTAAAGTATTTCGTAGCCTTTTGGTGAGAAGGAAATTGGGTGATGGCAAACAGTTTCTAGGTCGTGTGGCACTAGGTATGCAGAAGGCTTGTGGCCAGCCTTCCCTTATCACTGCTCTAGAGAGTTTTCACTGTGTCCCCCAAGGAGCCAGCTTGGAGCCTTTTCAGAGTTTTCAGCTAGATTCTCAGCTCCTTCAGTGGAACAAGTGGCCTTCATCACTGGTGAACAGGGTTTAGCAGTGCGCTCCTTAGTTTTTCTCAACTTGACCCAAACTAGGCGAGTCACCTGGGAAGAAGGAGCCTCAGGTGAGGCATTGCCTCCGTTAGACTGGTTGGTGTGTTGGGGGGGGCATTTTTTTTATTGCTGATTGATGTAGATGTGCCTGGCCCACCATGCCATCTCTGGGCAGACAGACCTGGCTGTAGAATAGGAATAGCTGAGAAAAAAGCCAGGGTGGGAAAGGGTGGGTAAGCCGGTGCTCAGCTGTCTTCCCTGGTTCCCACCTTTGCTCAGCTTTAGTTCCCGCCCTCATTTCCCTCAGTGATGCCTCCAGTAGAGATATTCAGTAAACCAAGCAAACCCTCCCACCCACCAAGTTGCTTTTGGTCATGGTGATCTTCACAGCCATAGAAAGCAAACTAGGGCACCAGCGTAATGGTTCATTTTGATCATCCACTTGGTTGTATTAAATGCTTAGGAAAGATCCACCCTGAAAGTGGGCAGCACTACCCGAGGGGCTGGCATCCAGCCTGAACACAGAGAGGGAGAGGAGAAAGCTGGCGGAGTGCTCGGATTCCCTTCTCTACTGATTGGTGGAGAGGAAGTCGCTTTATGGCCCTGCTACCACATCTTCCCTGCAGTGAAAGACGACACTCAAACTGAGAGCCCAAATAATCTTTCCTTCCAAAGCTGACTCTGGTCTTGTTGCTCATGGCAACCAGGAAGGGAGCAAAAGAGCCCGTGGCCCCAAGTATAGCTCAGATCCTCCTCATCTTCTTCCCATCAGTTCTCTTATGTTTGAGTCACGACATCTTGTTGAGACAAAGCAACAGCATCAATCAGTGGCTCAGCCCTCATGGCCTTAAAGCAATAGCGAGTATCAGTGGCTTAACCTTTGTGAACTTAAAGCAATGTCAAGAGTCAGTGGTTCAACCCTTGTGGCCTTAAAGCAGCAGTGAGACTCGGTGGCTCAACACTTGTGGCCTTCTGCTGTGGTGGAGACAGGCAAGAAAGCAACCTCTAAGATATTCCTCAAAGAGTTCCATGTGTGAGCTGGAGAAAACTACCTCTGGGAAGAGGCCAGGTCATGCTGGGACCTAGAGTTTCGCATTCTGAATGCTCGGAGGGACCATGAGCATCCTGATTGGGGCAGTCATCTGAGCAGAGACCTAAATGATGGGTTCCATCTTAGCCCAACCAATGCCTTTTCTAGCATAGGTGGCAGCAAGTGGAAAAGCCACCCCCATGTTACAGAAATAACCAGTAAGTGGGTATGACGGTCGCATTGTAGCACTGGGGAATGTCAGAGGCAGGCCAGGGCAAGAAGGGTTGGGTCTAGACAGCCTTTTAGCCTTTGGACCTTTTTTCATCCTGGTTTTTTTTAATACAGTGTTTCTCTGTGTAGTCCTGGCTTTCCTGGAACTCACTCTGTGAACCAGGCTGTCCTCAGACTCAGAGATCCCCCGCCTCTGCCTTGTGAGTGCTGGGATTAAAGGTGTGCACCGCCACTGCCTTGCCTGGACACTGATGTGAGTGGGGATATCTAGGAAAGAGTGTTGTGGTCTTACTTTAGAATTACTTGCTGTTGGGTTAAGCAGAGACAGTGAGGAAGAACATTCAGTGGCCAGGAAAGGCGTGCCAGGGACAGTGTGAGTTGAGCATCCATCACCACACGTGTGCTTGGAGGGAAGGCTCAGCAGAAAGTGAGGGCATATGGGTAGCTGTGTGCCCTCAGGTCTGTTCTCAACTGAGCAGGACAGGATACTTTTCTCTGGCTTCCCCAGGTATGTGATGATAACTCCCCACATGGGAACATGGCACAGTGGTTCTCAACCTCCCTAACACTGCCACCCTTTAATACAGCGCTCTGGGTTTCAATGATTCCCCAACTATAACATTATTCAAAAAAACCGTAATTTTGCTACTGTTATGACCATGATGTAAATATCCGGTATGTAGGAAATCTGATATGTGTTCTCCAAAGGGGTCATGGCCTGCAGGCTGAGACCTGCTGGAAAAGCTCTACAGCTGCCACTCAGCTGACCGTGTTCTCCAGTCCTGCCATGAAGAAGCATAAGGAGGCCGAGGCGGGTGAAGTTCTGAGTTCGAGGCCAGCCTATAGAGTGAGTTCCAGGATAGCCAGGACTACCCAGAAAAACCCCCGTCTTGAAAAACCAGGAAAAGGCAAAAGCAGCAGTGTCTGGTGGAGCCGTGTAGGATGGGGCATACCTATAATTCTAGCATTTCGATTTTGAAGACAGAGGCAGGAGGATTGCAACTTCAGGGTCGGCTTGTACTGAGTAGCAATTTTGTGGCAGCCTGGGCTACATAGGAAGGGGGTAGGAGGGCACTTGTACTGGACAAGTCCCGGGAAGGAAAACCAAAACAGCTAGACTATCCCAGACTGTATTCTCTCACGAATCATGGAGACAGAGAGGGGCTGGGAGCAGAGCAGCAGGGACAGGCACAAATAATCCGGTGTCTCCTGAGCACCCGGATTCCAAAAGAGCTTGGTCCATAGGATGGACAGCTCTAGGTCATCTACTGTCCTCGGATTGCTTTCCCTAAAGATTGAAACAACTATTTTGTTTCTGAAAAATTCGGTTAGTCCAAATGGAAAATAGATTAACAGTTCATGCCAAAATATTGTTACTTTCCCCCTAGCTTAAAGTGCACAAAAAGAAAAAAATGGCTATAAAAGAAAAAAAATCCTAACAGCAGGAAAAATGAAATTGAATTCATGCTAAGATGGGTCCATTGGCAAAGCATGAGAACAGCCCAGAGGGGACAAGGGCCCTTTTCCTGCCCAGCTTTTTCCCTGTGGTTAATATGAAAGGAGCAGCACGAGGCGGCTCCCATAGAGAACTGGCAAGCACGACAGAGACTCGTGTCCCCGTGGTGGTGTGGCTTTGAAGCTAGGGTAGCCGTGCAACTCTGCCTCTTCAGGCATGGAGGCAGGGTGGCCGAGGTGACTGACAAAGGGACTTGACATAGGCAGAGCGGCGAGGCTCATCCAGACCTCCAGAATCACGTCCTCAGGTGGCGAGTTGTGCGCCCGCAGCGTCAGCCCACGATGACTGCAACCTAACCCCAGGACCAGTATTTTGTAGCCAGGGTTCTAGCTTGAGTACGGTCGCCTGGCGCTGTTGACGCCGCAACTTAACCATACATTAAAAAAAGAGTGTAACAATGAATCCCAGGGTCTGTGGATTTTCTCTGTTTCCTGTTGTACAGTTGAAGAGTGTAGTAATGTTCCTTAGGTCCACCTTGAGTGCCAGGCACTGTGCCAAACCCTTGGGCGGTAGCATCTCCTGCAGTTTATGCAGATCGGTGTGGAGGGTGGGAGGTGTTGAAATAAGGAGCGGCGGGGCTGCGTCCCCAACACCCCGGCCGCTTGGCTAGCTCATGCCCGAAATAACAACACGCAAACTGTATTCATTTAAGACCTGCTTGGCCCATGAACTCTAGCCCTTACAGGCTAATTCTCGCACCTGGACTAGCCCATTTCTAATAATGTGTGTAAGCACCCCAAGGTGCGCTTACCGGGAAGATTCTAGCCTCTGTCCATCCTGGGAGAGTTGAGCATGGCGTCTCTGCTCCAGCAGAGCTGTCCGGTCTCTCCGGGAGCCGAGCAGAGTCTGACCTCACTTCCTCTTCCACCCAGAATTCTATTCTGTTTCCTCCTCCCATCTATCTTTTAACCTATCAGGGCCAGCCAAGCAGTTTCTTTTATTGCTCAGCCAATGAAATCAACAGATTGATATATGACACTCCCACATCAGGGAGGTCCTTTCCTTTCTTTGGCCTGGGGGGAGAAAGGGGCCTGAAGTTTGTTGACTGGCTGCTGTGAGCCAGGCAAAGCCCAATATCATCAGAGCGCCCTTTGGTTGTAAATTGACAGGCAAATCAGATTCCCTTAAGCCCAAGCCAGGGGGGGGGGGACTATTATTGATTCATTTCACTGAAAGTTCCAGGGGCATCAGGTGTGACCAATTTTGGAAGAATAAGGATGTGGCTAGCCGGTGTGGTTCTTTCTTCATAGGAGCCCTCTGACCTATGCTAGATGTCCATCCTTCCATCCCAACAGAAAAAGACTTTGTCATCTCACAGTTTCCGTGAGGCCCCCAAATGGTGTGTCTCATGTCTTACTTTGATCATCTGGCCATCTGCAGAGTCTTCTGGTGGCTGAAGGATGGACTGTGCCCATTATGCTTGGGTTTAGCGCTGGAGTCCAAAATTAGCCTTACCACTATTATCCTCAAAAATATGAGGTGAAAGCTGGCTGGAGGTAGTTTCTCAGGGGGACTGCCCAGGCTTAGAAAGGCGGCTGGTTTAGAAGGTTCAGCTAAGTATTCGGTTATTTATTCAATTATGAAGCCATCTCTGTCGTTGCATGGGCATGGTCTTTTGTATGCAACGTCCTGCTGTTTATATAATGCTTATGGAGTCGGTACCATGCATCGTCATGCATTGTGGTGTGCTTGTGATTCAGTCACAAAGCCCCGTGGCCCTCAGCAGTCATTAGAGTTGGGTGTGTGACATACTGAAGTTCTAGAAGGCTAAGTGTGCATCGGGCTTCAGTGCAGCTCGGGAGGAAAGTCAGGTACAGGAGAAGCTCCCCAGGAAGCTGACAGCTGAACGGCTAGAAGCCAGAGGAGGAAGCTGAAGAGCAATGGGCCTGGAGAGGGAATAACCTCCAGCAAGCAGATGCACTGACTGTCATGGGAGCAGATCGCAGGGACAGCAGAGGCACTGGAGGTACCACCATGCGAAGAATGACCAAAAGACATGGGGGGGGGGCTGCAGGCGCAGGAGGCAGCACCCGAGAGAGGCAGTAACCGTATAGTGCTGAAGTAGGAGCACAGGTCAAAGCCTGGATTTGAAGCCAGACCCCGTCAAAGCTGTAGCGCCTGGGAATAGTGCGCATGTATTCTTAGCAAAGGTTACTCTCCTTCCCAAAGGATGAAATTTGGTTCTGGGCAGCTGAAAAACTCTTGTATATAAACGTGTGTGTGTGTGTGTGTGTGTGTGTGTGTGTGTGTGTGTGTGTCAGATGTATAAAAGCTATTTTGGGCTTGGAAATCAGAGGACTGACCATCCATAGTGGGAGCCTAGGGACATACTAGAGAGAGGTCAATAAGAAGTACCACTTTCAAAGAAGATCCATCTTCCAATGTCAGTCTCCTTACCTGTCGAGTCGTTAAGAAACATGCCCCTGAGTGCACATAGGCAGGCCCTAGAGGCTGTGAGAAACGTCTGCCCCGTGTAGCAGATGGGGACCTAGTACACACGTGCCATGGTATTTTTCCAGATCTGACTTTAAGGAGAAATAGAAACATAATTTGGGGTCCTGTATCCCTAAAAGTGTTTGGAAGTGATCAAATGAAATCTATAGATGGAAATAAATATCTTTTGTTTCAACAATTAACTGTGCATAGTTCCCAGTAATCTCATCATAGCATAAGACAGCATTTGAAAAAAAAAGTTAGGAATCTCCTTCTAAAGTTTATTCTTTGGAATGATCTCCTTATGCACAGTAGCCTGGAAATAGCTCAGTCATCAATTTAGAGCTAAGTGTGGTATGAATGTAGGTTAACCAACTGAGCAGAACTCCTTTGAGCCAAAATGAAAGGGTGACTATAAAGTTAATAAAATTGGTTCAGGTGATACTCCTAATGAACCTACAGGCAATTCCAGACGAGGGTGTCATGGAGTAGGAACAGAGTAAAGGCAGGCCCCTGCACCCCCCCCCCCCACACACACACACCTCTGGAAAGAGCTGCAAAGCCTGAGAGTATCCTTGCCTGCTCAGGGCTGGTTGGATTCTTGGAGTTTTATTAGCAGCTGTATCATCTGGTACCTACCAAAGAGAGGCATGTGTACTTGTCACCCACGTGAAGTCGGTCAGGGTCAGGTCCTCCTCCCTGGTGCCCCAACTTTCTGCAATTTGTGCATGAGAAATGAGAATTAACTTAGCCCCGAGGGACACCTGTATTTATGAAATACCACCATACGTGTCTTTGAGTAATCAGCCAGTGACTCTGTCATACCAACATGTGTCTCCAAAAGGGACAACCTCATTACTTCAGATTTGCTCAAACAAACAAACAAAAGTAATGGGCACAGACTTTAGAGAGATCTGGGATAGAGTTCCCCTGGGACTACTGAGGAGCCATGGGGGACTGTTGAGGAGCAAACGCAGCTGGTGATATAGATCTACAAAGGAAAATATACTTTGTAATACTGTAGCAGAGGTGTTGCAAATAGGATGCTACAGTTTGCTCTTGGAGCAAAGGAAAACCCCAAATCTGTAGCAGTCCAGAAAGTACAATGAAGGCAGAGAGACATGCATGCAGGGTGGTTGGGACAAAGGGCAGGGTGACAGACCAGGACATAGAAAGGAAATCACCCGAGTTAATGCTCGGCTCCTTCAGTGAACGGCACGCAGTTGTGCGCATGAGAAATATTACAGATCTCACAATCTGTTTCAGTGGCTCAGAGCTTTTGCAAATGAGTCAGAACAACTTAAAAAAAAAATAAAAAAATAAAATCAAGAGTTCTTGAAGATGCCGGAAAGGGAAAATGTGCCATTTTGGCCTTCCTATTCTAGATGGCAACAGCGCAGGCTTTGAATCGATAGCAAGGAAGCTCACTGCGAGAACTATGGGGCAAGCTGCTTGTGTGGCATTAATGCCCTGAAAATAGTGAACAGCACAGCTGCTGCCACTCAGAAGTGGGACCTTTCAGATGGTACCTTTTCGATTTGCATAATTTGAGGAGGATGCTAGGCGAGCCGCCAGGTGCCTTGGTTCGGGCCACTTGTTGAGCATCCGTGCTGTGGTACAGATTAGCTACCTGGAGCCAGGCATCAGTAAACACCAAGAATTGTGACTGTCTTGAAGGTGGGTTTTGTTTGTAAGTTGCTTTTGTGTTCCTTAATACCTGAATAGCACAGATTTTTTTTAAATTAACTTTTTATTTTGTTTTGTTTTATTGCCTCCGGCCAAGTCATGGTATAGACCTTTAGTGTGTGGATCCTGGATTTGAACCCAGCCGACCTGACTTCATAACCCACTATTATATGTGCTACATGTGGGGGCGGTATTCATGCAGAGACCAGAGGAGGCCACCTGATGCTCGTTTTTATGATCAGAGACATGACCACTCTCTGAGCCTACAGCTGGTCGTGTGTCACACAAGCCCTGATGGTTCTCTGTTCTGCCCTAAATTAGCACTGTGGGGTTTAGAGTCAAGGGTATACCTTTATTCATGGGTGCTGGGATAGGAAACAGGCCCAACAAGTGTTCTTGCCCATTGATCCATCTATCCGGACCCCATGGGCCACCATCTTAACTGTTAGATTCTGTTGCCCCAGATCAGGGCATAGCATGCATGATAGGAACAATTTATGCCTTACGTAACTTGCTTTCAGTTATTCCTTACGTAGCTTGTTTTCATGTCTGCAGGTCATACAGACACTGTGGGCATAGGAACCGTTTAGCTACTACTGTGTGAGGTTTGCACAGTAATGACCACGTGGCCTGGAGGCTTAGCTAGGAATCACCTTGGGTTCTGAATTTGCCGTAATAAATTAGGTGGACGGCGTTTTTGAGAAACAGTTATATTTTCAGGTGTTCTGGGGACTCGGTAATGATGTTCACATTCAGTTACATCTCTGTGAGTTTGAGAATTTGATGTTGAATAATATCACCTACTTTGGCTTAGTCCCAGCTGATGAATGCAGAGATTAGTTTAGTATCTTACTGACCGTAATTCTAGCTTAGAAAGGGACTTTGCAGAAGCACAAAGCAGCTTTACTTCAGATAGGCTCAGCTAGCTTCATGGATTCTGGGATTGTAGGGCGTGAGCTTTGTAAGCAGAAACTGTGGCCTCCAATCCCTAGTAGTACTAAAGTTGGATACTGAGAAGCCTTCTCTAATCTGGTAAATTCACATTCCCTCTTGATCATGTGACTGAGACCATACGACCAAGTCGGTTGTAAACTTTGTGGCAAGTCCGCTCATGTCAGTGAGTCGTATCTGCAGATAGAAAAAGGCATTTGCTTGTTTGTTTGTTTGGTTTTAACCAAGTTCCATCTTTAGACCTTTTAGACGTGTTGGTGGGCTCCTGGTTAAGAATCCGGTTCATGAACACGAGTGAGTTTTGTTACCGTTGCAACATTTGTCTTCTGGATGCTCCGTGGGAGACAGAGTGGAGAGGATGCGAAAGGGTCCTCACGGCAGCTGTGTAGGGGATTTGTACGGGTGCAGCGGAGGCTCAGGCAGGCAGAGACACGTGGCCAGAGAGCGTGGGCACATGAGAACAAGGCACGTGTGCTCGCAGCGTGGCCAGTCACGTGCACTTCTCTGGAAAGTGGGTCTTTCCTGCAGTTACACGGTAGTGACCATGGCAGGCAGAGGATCTGTGAGCAGGCACACTGCACCTGCCTCTCCGGCAGCCAGTACTTCTCAGCCGTTAGAGGTGGCTTTAGATGAGGGGGTTGCCTGCTCTCCTGGCAGAGTCATAAGGGAGGGGGTCTGCTAAGAATTTGCTTTTTCTAAGTAGGTGGCTGAAGGGGGGTACCAAATACAAAACTGCTAGTATAAGCCACCAGTAATAGTTGAATGAGAGAAGGCACGTGTTACATCTCTTTCGCTGTGAGGTGCTGGGGATTGAACTCAGGACCTTGTGCATGCTAGTTAAGTGCTCTGCCCACTGAGCCCAAACACGTTTTAAAGAATTTTTTGAGTTGCCTGGCTTAGCCTCGGATGAACAAGTCCCCTGAGAACCTGGGACAGCAGGCGGGCTCTGCCATTCCCTACGTGCATGACACTTCTGATTCTACAGAGTCTGTGCAGTGGCCAGGGCATCAGGCAGGAGATTATCCTCGCTCTACGAAAGGAAACAGTTTCCAGAAAGGAAAGAAAGACTGACCAGGATCACACACCTCATAGTGTTAGCTTCTCATAGCCAGGATTTTGTGTTGCTCAACTAAGACCTGTGTGATTGGGGCGCGTTTACTCCTCCGTGTGTTGATACATACACTGGGGACTCCTCCAGGATCAGAATTTTTGCTTCGAAGAGAAATTCACAGCTTAGTAGAGGAAATGAATAATTAAATAACGCTTACCACAAACCAGGGACCTATATCAACTGGTCCGTTTTTTTAATCTCTTTTGTGCTATTTGAAAGTACCGGTTCACTCAAACCCCAGCAGGCTATCTCATAGAAAAACCAGCTACAGCTTTTTTGTGGTGGCATCAAGCTGGACAGAGCGAATTGTGCGCCAGGTGGCCACCAGGGCCTGCTGTCCCTTCTCTTCCTGCCTGATTCCTGGATGCATTTGGGGGAACGGTAAGTTCTTTAAGAAACTTGACCGTGACTAGGGTCCACTGGAACAGCTTGAGAGCCAAGGACTTCTTGGAGAGAATACTTGAGCTGCGACGGTGTAGAAAAAGCTGAGGGTAATTGCTCAGACAGAGGCGGCCTTGGAGATGCAGTCAGTGTGGCCATAGGTTTGTCCCTCAAATGACACGTCCCTCTTGGCAAGCCTTTTCTGGGTGGTTCTGCATGCTCAAAACACTGGATTCCATCCTGGCTGTTCAGTATCCTCTTGTTCTAAGAAAATAATCAAAAGGTAGAAAACCCGAGCTTCAGTCATTTTTGATGGCTTCATGCAATCCCCTTGATCTTTTCTGCAAACAGACCGTTCATTGGTGTTTGTGTGTTTTTGTTGTTTGTTTTTTTTTTCTAAAAATTAACTACTGCTGGCTCATTTCATCTCTACCTAGAACTTCCCGATCTGACTGTATTTTAAGATTTTGAACCATGAAGAATAATTCTTACCATTCAGCTCTCCAGAGCCTGAATATGTGTCAAACCTGTGGGGAGAGCTAAGACACGTTTCATGCTGCCAAAATAAGGCTTGCCTTGGAGGGCTGGGATTATGATAACTCAGTGGTGCTAAACTGGCTTGTCCTGAGAATCTGAGAGGGATGGAGATGGGAACATTTTGAGGTCCCCAGGTGTTCCAGGAAGTGGGCACCTTTTTTTTTGTTGTTTTTGTTTTTGGTTTTTTTTTTTTCCTTTTTCCTCCCAACTGTTCAGGGAAAGCTGAGTCACGTGGCAGCTAATGCCTCGGATCCCAGGCAACTTTTTGCTCAATAACTGTTTCCCAAATGGCTACTCAGGGGCCTTTCAGAATTCATGAGAGCTGTCAGTTGTTATAGTAACCGACCCCCTGCTGTCGAGTTGGCCCTGAGATGCCAGTCGGAGCGCTCTCGGAACAGGCTAACACACAGTCATTAGACAAAAGCGGGAGGGAAGCGCAGCTAAAGGTGGCCATTTAAACATGGCCCTTGATACTTCAGAGACAGCACATGTTGCGCTGGCTGGTACAGTTTTAAACAGAGCTCGCTTTCGGGAGAGCTGAGCCTTAGGTGTTTGTTCTAGGCCGGAGTGAGCCATTTTCTTCCAACCTCTCAGAATCCACTGCCCTTCCCTTCCACGTTTAAACCCTTGTGCTTGCTCGGGTTACCCCCTGGTTGTTGGGGAGTATTAGTTACTGGCGTTTGCTTCTCCCCGAAGTGTTGTCAGCTTCTGGGTGGGAGTCTCGAGAGCCTGTGATGGTGCGTGAGGAAAAACTGCGGAGAGATAGCCGGCTCTGCTCCAACATTCCTGAAAGAGTAAAGCTGGCAGAATTCAGAGCGGGGCTAAGGGTTGAAAAAAAAAAAAAGTCTAAATATTTTAGGAAGCTGCAGACTTCAAGTTTTTATGAAAATTTGTAAAAACATTCCAACACACTCGTGGTTTCTTCAGATTAGTGTTCGCAGCCACACAGCTGACTCCTGATGTGTGGAGGACAGTCATTGTAGTGACAGAGTAGTTTCAACAGAGGGAGACAGGAAGTTCTGAACTGTGCACTTCCTCCCCCTCTCAGCCTTGTCCCCAAGTTCTGCTTTCTGTAAAGGTTGGCTCCCGTGAAAAAGCACTTTGACCTCATAGCCAGTCTGGTAATCACCAAAATAACTTATTAAAGTCTTTGTGAAAGGGAGAAGAGAAACATCAACACTAAAAAGTCAAAGGGGTTCATTCCTAGAAGGGAACGGCTGCCGAGAACCGTCTGAGACCTGAGATGGGGAGCAGTGACCATGACTTTACATTGCTGTGTGTGAGTCAGCAGGGCTCCCACAGAAGAGAAGCTTATGTATTAGGGTTTGGCTTCCTTGTTCTGCGGACAGAACTTAGAGTCATTTCAGTGTGACATCCTATAGCCCAGGTGGCTGGGGCCACTCCCATCCAATCAGCCGCCTGCAAGCGTTTGCATGGGTCAGAAAATGCATCCTGAACATGGCCAGCCTAGCGTCCGGTGCTGAGGTTTTTAAATGTTTAAGAGACTCTTGCCAAGTACTGGTGCTGTCTGCTGAGATACGTTCTGTGTAAAACAGAATTGACAGGGACACATGGGAAGAAGACGAAACCCTGCATCTGTCAAGTGCAGAGAAATTGGTGGTGGAAGGCAGGCCACACTGGGCAGTAGAGACCCAGCAAGTTGTGGAAGTTCTTCTGAGCTGTCTGCTTTGGGGACAGCAGAGATGAAGGACGGGCATCTGAATGAGGTCATAATGGTGACTCCCTGACCTTTTTCCGTATCCAGATAAAACCGCCTTCTGATATGTAAGTCATCACTTTGGAGAACAAACCTAGCCATGTTGCATCAGAGACTTCCCTAACACCGTAGCCATTTTTGCATGAGTGCCCCCTTTTGACAATGTTGTACAAGATAGGTGGGTGTCCGCTGTGTGAGTGGAGGGAGGGCATTTGTGCGAAACTCTGGGTGGCCAAGTCAACTACTGTCTTCTACACATGTTCTCTTTTGTTTTTTATCCATTTAGAGGGTGTAACAAAATAAAGTCCAAGGGCTTTCCCAGACGTTCCCGTGAAGTGCCTTCTTCTGGGGAGAGAGGAGAGAAGGGGAGCAGGTGAGGGCGGCCCGGCTTAATGAGGAGTCTCAATGGCTGGGACTGGCTTGCGGAACTTCTGTTTTGTTGCTATGGGGTGACAGTCTTCTAGACAGAAACTGCTGATATGCGCCTGTTCCACCCCACCCAGTAAGATCTGTAAAGCCCAGCTGAGCCTCCAGGTCGCTGCTGTCCCTTGCGGTAGCTCCCGCCCGTGCTTGCTTTGCTTTTTCTGTGGGCTGGGCTGTATTTTTCTGTTCCTGTTGGTCATATGGTGGGTGCACTGCGTTTGCGTGTCTGTATGTATGTTGCATCCATTTTCTTTAAAAAAAAATTCAGAGGTTGCATGTTTAGAGCTTTGTTTTTTTTTTCAAAAGAGCATAATGCATGATTAGAGCTTTGTTTTTTTTTAAAAGCATAATCTATATAAGTGAAAAATGTCTTAATTTATGAATTAAGGGTTAAAAGTAGGAAAGACAGAAAATGAACAAATGTGGATATAACATGCTTTTCCATAAAAAAAGCAAATGTGCATGAATGCTTAATACTTCGAAAATTACTAACCTGCAGAGTTTTATAAGAAGCAATTAGAAGTTGTAAATGTACTCTTCATATCTGCACTTGAACCTCTTGATATTTGTATTGCTTATCTTACATAGACTGTTCAATATTAATAATCGTTTAATGCTAAGTTGTTAAGTAGGGTAGTTGGTCCACTTATGTAGTAAATAGTACATTTGTATTTTCAGTCAATCGGTTTTATAAAATTAACATCTAAGCTTTCCCATGGAATGGCTTGTCTCTGTTAGTTGTCGTAGATCAGGTCACTGAGATGAAATTTCAGTTATATCCCCAGGATCATCAAACAGAGCTCTGATAATGGAGGAAGAATTTTGACAGGTGAATGAGAAAGCCCATGGCTGGCCCATCTTTATCTGGGCAGTTCTGGCCCTGTGCACAGCACACTGACACTGGTGATGTCATTATTCCTTTCTGTGACTTTTTTAACCCTTTTAAGTCTCCAATTTTTCGTATGCTTTCAAACCTCCAGCAGCTTTTTAAAATATGGGACCAGAAACCTCTCTTTATAGCTTTCAATTCAAAGATCTTATCTTACGAGAGGGGTCTGTGGACATCACATGAACAACTGTTACACCCTGTCCATGATAACATTTCTTCCCATGGACATCACTTGAACCATCGTTATACCCAGCCCATGGTGACATTTATTCTATGGACATTACTTGAACAATTTTTAAACCCAACCCATAATAACATTTATTCCTTGGATAAATGTAATTTATCACTTGAGTTATTTTTGTAGCCAGTCTATAGTGACATGTCTTACTGTGGTGCTTTAAAAACCCAGCATGTCTCATGCACAATACAGAGGTAAATGCCTGTGCAGCTTCTGAGGCTCACAGACATGATGCTCGGCCTGCTTATATGCTTGGCCCTTACATGGGAGCACACTTGCCACAGGCACACTGTGTTTGGTACAGGAGATACCTCATTCCTGCAGTTTGTGTCAAGGAATCTGATAGCTTTGCTTAAGACTGAGGGAAATGTAAGTTAATTCCACCTAAGTCCATGCTAGAAATTATCTTGAAGAACGGCAAGTATTTATGGACTCAACCTAACTGTGAGTTGTGTAGCATAAAGTGAATTTTCTACAGTGGGCCTATGAACACGGACCTTGACTCGGAGACGTGTGGATTGGTAACTCGAGCTCTACCACTTCCTGGCTCCATGACCAGGGATCCCTTTGAGACTCCATTTCCGCATCTAGAAAATGGGTCTATTCAGAACTCACCCTCTTAGGGATGGCTATGAAGATTAAATCTGGAAGGCTTAGTTAATACCCAAGAAAAAGACATTGAGACTCTGAGGAGGTAAGTGACTTGGCCAGGCAGTCCCGCGGAAGGGGATGACTTGGGTGGGGCCTCTTCTCTAGGCAGCTAGAGCTTACACAGGTCCTTTCTCTTTAGCTCTGTGCTGTGTTCAGTACTTTACGAGGAAGAGCATGGCCTGATAGAAACTCTGTCCTCAGGGGCTCAAGCTCAAGGGTTTCTTATCTTCCCCAAGGAGATGCTCTGACTATGTGATTCCTCCACAGCCTCCAGTCACCTACTCCCTTGTGTGTTCTGTATGTTTACGGCCAGCAACCCACATGCTCTTCCGTTGCTCCATATTGTACCCACTCTCCTTAGCTGCTAACCCATCTCCACACCAAAGAAGGACGCTTAAAAGACATCCCACACTAGCTCAGCATTGAGAATAATAGAGGGTTATTTATTTAGGGGTAGCTTACAAATCAGTATCCTCTGCTGGAACGGAGAACAGAAACCAAATCCCGCAGCTGGAAAAAAGGCCAGATGCATGCTTTACACGGGCATAGGTAGTGTAAGAGGCCACGCCCCAGTGGGCGGGTAACTTAAGGGCTACTGGGTGTCGGATTTCCTACAGCACCATACTGCATAGTTTCCTGGTGCTTGGGCTGCAACCTCTCCTAGGCCTCCATTGGAGTCTGGGCTCTCCCTCCTCCTCCTTCTCATCCTCCTCCTCCTCCTCCTCCTCCCTCCTCCTCCTCCTCCTCCTCCTCCTCCTCTTCCTCCTCCTCCTCACATGGCCTGCACCCATTCAAATATGCAGCCTGGAATGAGGAGGGAAGGAAAGCCTCCAGGGATGCTGGGAGAACAGCACTACACATAGCCGCAGGAGCTGGGTACAAGCCTGACGTGATACCTGCCTTCTAGCCCTGCTTCTGTGATGCTTTTCTTATCTGTTTCTCTGTGGGCACGAGGAAGGGCCATGCCTCTGAGGCCCCAGATCCTGGAAGATGTGAGCCAAGGATAAAACTCTGAAAACCAGACTCAAGTGTCAAAGTTTTCCAAAGAAGTTGACTTAAATTTTGAATAAGTAGTATTTGGCATAACTCAGAAAAAATGTTTGAAATCATGTAGACCCTCACAGTTCTGTCTGCCCACCTTACGTCCACCTCCTTACAACAGAGGCTCATCTCTGGTAATTTATACATTATTCAGGAATTTTTGATATCTAAACAGATAGGGCTGTCTCCGTGCCCCTTTTTACATAATAAATACTGCATGTCTTACCCATGCTTGGCCTTGTTTGAGGTAACAGTTTTCTCTAGGCATCTATAGTTCCCCTGTTTTGGGGGCGGTGGTTTTAAAATAGACACGTCACAATTTGTTCAAGCAGTCCTCCAAGGCCGTCAGTTTTGTCACAACACAATGCTGTGCTGAATAACTCTGCTAGCGTGTCATTTTGCACATGCATAAATACAGCTGCAGGATCAAGTTAGGGAAACGGTGGCATCGGAGGGTGTCGGGGAGGCTTTGAATAGAGTGACCCACTGTCCTCTGCCTCTGACTCAAGGGGGTTTCAGTTAGCAGTGCGTGTCTGGAGCTGCCCCTCCAGTGCTGGGCGCCATGGCCTCTGCTAACTCTTCGGAGATGGAGCAATAGTATCAGTGTACTTCTGATATGTTGCCATTTATTGTAAGGAGATCGAACCATTTGTTTTTCCCTTTCTTTAAAACAGTGATTTTTCTATTTTACCCATACCATAGCCCTCTAACAAAGTTCCTCATGCTGTGGTGACCCCCAACCATACAGTTATTATCATTGCTGCTTCATAACCATAATTTTGCTGCTGTTAGGAGTTGTAGTGCAAATATCTGCTACACAGGATATCTGATATGCAACCCCTCCGAATGGACCATCTGACCCTCAAGGGGTTATGACCCATAGGTTGAGAGCCACTGCCTTAGAAAGTCTCTCCAGTCTATGACACTTGTTCCCAAGTTCTTGTATGGATACATATTTAAAAAAAAAATAAGAACCAGTTCTTGATCATTGGGAATGTCACCTGGATGACAGTGGGGTGTCTTTTGGCAGGAGGATACTCTCAAGTTTCACAAGTATTGCTACAATGGAGATGACCAGTAAAAACACACACGGCATCTTCCTAGATCCTGAAATATTAAGGCTGCTAAGAATATTACAGCAAGCCAGACATGGCACTGCACACCTTTAATCCCAGCGCAGAGGAGGCAAAGGCAGGTGGATCCTGGTCTACGTAGTGAGTTCCAGGACAGCCAGGACTACCCTTCATACTGTGATAAGCACCTGTAGCCTTATTCTGGATACTCAGAACATCCTAGGATAAGGGTCCAAAGGCACAACAGCTTTCTCAGAGACCCTGCTGTCAAGCCTTTCCCAGGGAGATGAACTGTGAGGGGTTTATCCCATTGGATCTGGCTGAAATACTGAAAAGAGCATGCTCAGGTTACTGGCTGTGGCTTAGGAAGTGACCTCTGCTCCCCCATTTCCTTGAAAGTGCCCTGCAGTCATCCCTAGGGGCCGAGGAGGATTTCTTGGCAAAATAATGTTGAGCAAGAAAGAGCATTATTATCTCAAGGCCACTTCTGTGTCTGCAGTTCATTTTCTCCCCTTTCCCAAAGAAATTCACGACAGGCAGTGACCCATCCAGCAGCATTCTTCATGTGGAAATCATGTTTTGTGTGTGTCACTTTTACCTATGACAAGGATGAGTTAGGACATTGCTGCTCCCTGTGTGAAATCCCCAAGACCTGGGAACACTTTCTCCGGAGTCTCTGCATTCCCTCTCCTGCCTCTCTATCCTCCGAGTGATCTCCTTCTCTTTTCTCTCCTCATTTTCCCCTCCCCTGTCCCACTGCACACCTCATTTGTCCAGAGCACAACAAACGCATGCCCAAGAATCCCAGCCACCCTGATGTGAAACACGCCACATTATTACCCCCAAAGCACGTCCTGATTTGTCAGATTTTTGTGTCCCCTTTCATGGCTTGGAAAATATGCCAACCAGAAGCATATTTTGGTTTCTGAGTCTTCCGTGCTGGAAGAGCCCTTCCGGAGACTACACTGTGTAAACTTTAGCTGCATGAACCGGATCGCTTAACAGGCAGTGAGGAAAACTCAACAGCAAGTGGGTTGTTGTGTATGAAAAAAATCTCAACTTAGCATTGCATTGGGCCGCCTTCCAAACAAGACCGGGAGTAGCTTCAGCAGACACTCCTGAGGGAAAGCCCAGCGTTGTGCACAGTTTTTCCATTCTATTGCTGTGTGTCACTTCTGTTTCTGGAAACGTTTTGCCCTAATAAATCAGTCGGAGTCTTTTTAGCACAGCTCTCAATCTCCTCCTTTGCTGGCCCTTGAGTGTTTGCAGCTTTCCGTTAATAAGTGGCTCTTACGTATACAAAGTTCACTACAACACACCCATTTACAAAAGTAAATATTAATGGGATTTCTGCTCTTGACAACATGAAAATAAATGAGATTATTAGCGGGTATGCCACTGTAAATTCAAATGAGGGCTGCCTATGAATCACTTAGAATTGCTCAATTAATATTCAGTAGTGCCTCAGCCAACTGCCCGGTATAGTCTGCAATTAGAATTTTGCCTCCACACTGCAAACAAACTCCTTCACACTGTGATGTGATTAGAAAACCATTGAGCTTAATCTGAAGACAGTGACTTGATTTCCGGTCTCTGTATATCAACATTTGTTTAGTTTGTAATTCTGAGTTTTCATTGAAGTCGAAAAACCTTGTTAGGATTGCCCTCCAGCCCCCAGCCCAGCTTCCACAGCACTAGAGAAACAGGGTTGCAATACGCCAGAGACTGAGAATGGAAGCAGGCTTGTCACAAGGATGGACATGCTGAGCCAAATGTCTGGAAATCTCAGAATCACAGCATGCCTTTGGAGGGGACCTTTTGATAGACAGCATTGCCGAGTGCAGCTTTAGACGTTTCTAGACTCGATATTGGCCCTTTGTTTCAGGAAAATGTTGGCTGTGTGCTTACTCTCAAATTCTTGTCAGGCAAGCGGAAAGAGATAGAAATAAGAAAATTGTTAGCCCCCATCAAGGGTTGTCTAAACAGGTACCTGGAGAAAAACAGAGACGGTACCCTGGGAGGGCGTTGGGCAGACATGCAGGCCTCCTGGGTGTTCTGCCTTGAGAACATGTCAGATGTCTGGAAGGAAATAGGGAAGGGTGTTAAAAATCTAGTTCCCCTGCTCATCTCCGTAGTTTGCTTTACGTTGTTGGCAGAGCAAGACTCTCAAACTGGATTGTGCTATTGGAGCAGATGTTGGCGTGTGTGTCGTTAGTCGTGAGGGCCAATTAAAAGCGGCAGACCCTGCCATGTGCTGGGGTGTGTGCGCGCTTCGGTGGGAGCTCCAGGACGTAGAGCTGACAGCTGATGCGGGTCACTGGCTGCTGCATCCTGCTTGCAGACGGCTGCTGCCACAACGGTAGACCGAGTCTCTCTCCTCGAAATACGGAAATACGTTCCTTATTGAAAAGATGGGAAAGTTATTTTAGAAATGCTACCTAAAGAATAAAATTTGGTGACCCATAAGACTCAAGTGTCCTTAGACACTCATATGCACACTTGTACAACAGCAACAAAAGAAATCAGACATCCCATATTTCTGGACTAGAGTGGTGGGGGTGGGCTTGAGACCTACGAGCTGCTAAGAAGAATCCACACAGACTAGAAAAACTGCTAGAGAAAATACTCCCCACCGTACAATTTTGACTTTCAGGGAAACCTTTCTTAGAAGTCATTCCAACAATGTACAAGTCCATGTTAAGCTTTCTCAAAGAGGATGGATGGATACAGAAGAATATAGGAAAATCGTTCCCACCCGGCTACCTAGCACCTGTGTGGAAGTGGGCATAGATGGATACATTGGCTAGCCTTGGTCCCGCATCTGATGGATCTGATGCAGTTGGAGACTGTTTAAGTTGGAGACTGGCTCCCTGGGTCGGGATGCTCACTACGGGAAAGGTACACCAGGAGAAGCGGCAGATACACTCCCGTTCCGTCTCTTACGCCCACGGAGTTGAACTGAGAGGATGCCTCCTGGAAGGGGTTGTTTTCCCCTGCAACCACCTGACAGTGCTCAGACTCGGTCTGCATGTTTATTGATGGAGTCGGGTCATTGGAAGCCCTATCACCCTGTGGTTTCCGGATTCTTCAAGGAACCAGACACTCAGAACTGAAGATACCAGGATGCAACACAGTGCTTGATATTTAAGTAAATACCACAGACTTCAATTCCTTTGCAGAAACTAAAATGACTTTTGCTATCAGACAGGCAAAGTAAGTGGCAAGGGTGTTTTAAAAATTAGCCTCATAGGAAGGAAAACCTGAGAAATGTCTTTTCTGTAATTTAACCCCCTCCTCCAAAAGACTTTTATTTAGTGTGTATAGAACATTTTAGCATCCTACCCAGAATGCCGTTCTATTGTTTTTGTTCATTTGTTTTAGAGACAGGGTCTCAGTACGTAGCTTTGGCTGCCCTGGAACTCACTAAGTAAACCAGGTTGGCCTTGAACGCCCAGAGATCCACCTCTCTTTGTTTCCCAAGTGCTGGGAATAAACGTGAGCATCACCACGCCCACCCATTACCCTGTGCTTGACACTCAATTCCAACAGAAGCAGAACTCGGAGGACTTTGACATTCTTACTCAAGTGTGTGCTACACAGCTTCCCTTGGTGTACTTAATTCGATTGTGTTAGCACCCTTGCAGCCATAATGACTATTTTTCATGCCATACAGGATCCTGTAAACTCTCATAGGACCTTTATGGGCACATTTATGATACTGTCCACCTTCCATTTGAGGTTTTCTCATTTTCAGTGACTTCTTAGTGTGAGCACCAGAGAGTGGCTGGAACCACTCTCCCTCTGTCTCAAGAAGTTCTTAACTAGGAACAGTGCAAACCAGCTTCCTCAGCGAGGGGCTGTGTCCCATCCAGGCCCTCTCTGGTGATTGTCACCAGGTATAGGATTTGTCCTACATAGCTTTCTTAAACCAATAAGGTCGGGACTTCAGTTCGTTTACCCCTGTTGACTGACAAGTTGCTATCACAGTGGTAGAACAGGCAGGTACATAGACAAACAGGTCTACCTTCAGGAACCCTCAAAATGCCAAAGACTCTCCAAATTAGAAACTGTGTCTGAAAAATATTCACTGCTAGTATGGAATTGGGAAGGCAGAAGATAATGTGGATTATCTATACACCAGTGATGTCAATCCAGTGGAAATACTGTGACCCAGTCTTAGGTCCTTAAGAGAGGGGCGAGCTCCCTGGGGGGATGGGAAGTGAAAAAAAAAAACAAAACGCATGGTGGTGACCAGCTAGATTATACTTTGTTACTAAACTTGTAAATATATTTCTTCTTTATTCTAAACATGACCTACTTCGTTTCCCCATTTTTATAATAATACTTGCATAAAAATACTCATGGTAAAGCAATTTTGGAAATGGCTTTTCACTATCCTGGAAATCTGTTCGTTCATGAACGGATTGTTAGGCTATGTTAGTTGAAACAGAATTGGAACTACAAAGAAAATTGAAATTGCATACTCAGTGGCATGCTTGAGAACACTTGGAGAAATTCTGTCTCCATTCCCTTGGGCTCAAAAATCAGAGGCAGCCCTGCATCTCTTATCAAATCCACGAGAGAAGTTTGGAGGAACTGAAACTTGTGGCTATTTTTCCCTTTGCTTTTTTAAACCTTTTTCATGGGATTTTTTTCAGAAATTAAAATATAATACCTTCTGCCTTATCAGAAAGTTAAAACCAGAGTATAGGATTTGTGCACACACACACAAAAAAAATGGCATTTGGGGAGTGCAGTGAACGGCTGGTAGCAGCCTGGCCCCAGGATAGACTCTTAGCACGTGGTTATTAAAGCAGCAATTCTAACAGTGCAGTGGCTGGTTAGACCAACATTGTAATGAGAATATCACCTCTCTTTTGTCATAAGGGATCTATGTTGATGATAGGATTGTAGTTTGTTATTAATATATAAAACAGGGCTGGAGAAGTAGCTCAGTGGTAGAGCACTTACCATGGGCAAAGCTCCCAACACCACAGAATGTTTTCTGTTCTCTCTCTCTCTCTCTCTCTCTCTCTCTCTCTCTCTCTCTCTCTCCCCCCACCCCCCCCCCTTGAGTTTTGGAGTGATCACAACAGCAGCCCTTGGTTAATCTTCTTACCTTCTTGATGGTGTGCGTCTCACACAGCAAGCCCACGTAAGCCTGTTCAAAGCGATAGCTAAAGATGCATCCCAGCATAGGTTGGAGTCCTCACTGGCTTTGCAAGGCTCTTAGACCCCTAAAAAAGCCAACAAAGGCCTCCTGGGTCTTGTATGCTGGGACTCTTGCCCTTTTGTCCAGCCTTATGGCATGTGTCTCAGGTTGCCTTTCACTTACAACACCTGCCGGGTTTGCTCTGTTGTAAGATACTTTCTGTGGCTGCTGGCTCTGCCTAGAATGTTCTTCCGCTCCCACTGTGAGCCTGCCTGTCCTTCTTTCGTAGGTCTCAGCTCAAATTCATTCTTTCTCCTTCATCCATTAACCCCTATCCCCTTACGCTGTATTTCCTCACAACTGCTCACATACGTGTGGCTCTCTTTCCAATGGAAACGTAAGTGGCAAGAAAGCAGAATCCTTGTCCGTCCTGTTTTTCCCGCTCCCAGAATCATTGAAAATGACCAGAGACTATTGAAAAAGCCAGTGTACAAAGGTGTGGAAGGGTAATCCCCAAAATGTTAATAGTGACTAGAGGAAGGAGGGGGATTTGCAGTGATTTGAACTGATCTTTCCCTTTAGTTCACTGGTACCCGCTCATCTCTCGGGCAGGATCATCTCTTCCTATGTGGGTCTTTCTAAATGACTCCAGCGCTTACCTGGGCTGAGGAGCTGGTTCTGAGGATGCTGGACAGTGGCAGAGTGTGCAACACTATGGCCGGGCCCTGAGCTAACTCCTGTCATAGGTCATAAAACTCACATTCAAAGGGAGGCGCTTTCCCCAGGTTCTGGGGTGATATGCCCACCCACGTCCCTGTGCCGGATAAAAGCATGGGATGTGCAGCCAAACACAGATGCGCACAGCTTTATCTCCCAGGTTCCCGACCCCGGCCCCATTTGCCAGCCTTGCTCTGGCAATCACGGCGTCACTTTGACTTGCCAGCTTTGCTATAGCAATCACAACGGCACTTTGCTCCAGGGAAAAGCCATTATAAACACAGCACATGGGGCACAGGAGTGAGATTTGCTTCAGCACACTGCTTTTTCCCCCAAAGATAATGTGCAGCTGTTAGTCCTACATTTAACAGCAAGACAGACGGTCTGCCTGTTTTCTAGCAAATAGCGATAATAATAAAATATAACTTAAATAATAATCCACATCATGGTCTGTACCTTCCAAGGTTGTCCGACTGTAACAGTAACAGAATTCCAAGTGCTAACTGCTTCTGTCTTAGAAGCGATAGGCACGGTAATTTGCAGTCTTTAAAACCTAAAATCATTTTGGAGACTTGTCTCACACCGGAAGCCTAAGCTGGCCTTGGGGAGTGCGGGGATTACATGTTTGCTACTGTTCCCGGCCCAGAAGTTTTTAGGTGGTTGTTATTTTTGTTGTTGC
Source organism: Alexandromys fortis (assembly GCF_014885135.2). NCBI lineage: Eukaryota > Metazoa > Chordata > Mammalia > Rodentia > Cricetidae > Alexandromys > Alexandromys fortis. Next base: position 4,661,575 of record NW_026068003.1, read on the forward strand.
TGTTCATTTGTTACTCTGTATTTTAAAGCTGAGCTGGTGCGGTGTGTGACTTTACCTAAGTGACTTTGAGAACTTGTTCAGGCTGCCGCGTAACTGAACAAAAGCAGAGTTCCCATAGCTAGGGCCCTACACAAGTAAGGCTCTCGTTCATTTGTACTGTCCACGATTCATGTTTCAGCTCAGTGAAGTCTCTTCACGCAGGCAGTGAGGAAGGGGAAAAAGAAAATCAGGAGTAAAAAATGAGCAACTAGTTTAAAAAAAGAAAGAAGTTGGCATTTCAGATATGGCGGTCTTATTTTTCATATGGATATGGTACTATATGTTAAGGTATATACATATATATGTATATATATATACCTTACCCAAGCAAGGTAAAGGCTATTGAATATATATACCCTATATATACCTATATATTCAATACATAGGGTTTCTACTTTATATATAAATATATACATATATATATATATACACAGACACACACACAAACTTTTATGTATAAATAAATACAGGTTTTCTACTCTATTATAAATGTCAGGCTCCTGCAGAACCCTGACCTTCCCTTAGGGTTTTTCAGCTCCAGTCCTGCAGTGTATGTGGGGTTGAAGCCATTTATGTTCAGGAACCCCTATGCCTTGGAAAAGCAGTACAGACGGCGGTAAGGCAGTACCCTTTCCATGTGAAAACACAGACTATTTAAAGGAAAAGCCTTCATTCTGGAATGAGTGCTACCCTACTGTGGGAAAGCTACGTGTCTCTGAGGTCTCCCGGGTGTTGCAGGGATCTGGTTTGGTTTGGTTGTGACTGACTTTTCTCCCCAGTTCCCCCCACCCTCCTGCATTCCTGGGCTTCCTGAAAACATCCCAGGGTTTTGTTGTTGGTTTTTTTTTTTCCATTTGATGAGCAAAGATACCCTGAAGAAAAGTTGACTTATCCCTACTATTTGGAATACACACCCCAGATGATGCAAAGCCGTGGCGTGTTAAGTGTCGTTTGGCATGAGACACAGGAGGAGTGAGATTGAGCCTGGTGACTGGGAGCACCAGGATGCCGCCCGCCTGGCTAAAAGACCCAGCAGTAGGGCCAGCTATTGTAAAGCCCCTCCGCCAGATGAACAGGGACCCTTCTCTGGTCACAATAGCCATTCACACTGAGCCGCCTCATTAAATATTCAGCCCGTCTTTCCGGCAGCTCATTAAGGCCTCAGCAAGCAGTGACGCGGATGCTGGAAAGCTGAGGGCTGGCCAGCATCTCAGGCAGAGGCTGCGTGAGCTGCTCCTAGCCTTGCTGTTCACTGCCTGTCCTGGGATGACCAGTGTGTGTTCCCTGCTTTGCTTGAAGTACAGGTAAAAAGAAAGCTCAGACGAAGGCAAGCAGAAAACACCTGCAGGTTTCTGCCCCGGCCTTAGAGGTTGTCTGGAAAGAACCTCTGTTTGGGGCATGCTTATCCTATTGAAGCCCCTTGACCCCTTTAAAAGCTGTTTGAGGATTTGGGGCCTTGGCTAAGCACAGACAATGTGGTGCCATTATGCAGTAGGGTTGTTTGATGGCTGTATTGGAGGGGATTCAAGGTGTGGTTTTGAACTTGGTACTTGGGGGGGCTGGTGAGACTAGCAGACGGTTCCTCTGTAACCCGTCAGCTGGAGAGAAACGGGGTAGTGTCCTCACAGCATGTGCAGGAGGCTGCTCTGTGCCAAATTCTTACTTACTCGAGTCGTTTGGGGCTCTGTGGTTGCAGCTGGCTGTGATAGGCGATGCCCTCAGACCTTGGGGTTCCTCCAGTGTGCCGAACGCTCTGCTTTTGCATTTACCACTTTTCCTTGGGTCTGCTGTCCGTGCTGTGCGATGTTTCAAGCTGGGGAAGCTGTTAAAGAAGGATTCTGAGATGATAAACTCAGACGCAGTGTGCTTCTGTGCTCACGGTTGCCCTCTTTTCCTTTTCCGCACAGAAAATGTTTCCAGACTGCTCACTTCTATGTGGAAGACAGCAACTCACCTCGGGTGGTCCCCAACGAAAGTATTCCTATTATTCCCATCCCGGGTAAGTGGGCCCTGCAGCATCCCCAGTGGGTTGTGCTTTCTCTTTTGTTCTGTTTTCTGTGATGCACACGACAAAATATCACTGTCATGGCTGTTTGAAGCTTGCCCGGTCCAAGGTTTATTTCACTAAGGCTAATGTCATAAAATCTGGCCCCTTTTCATATCTACAAAGTAACAAAATCCTCATTGCAGAAGAAAATACCTATGGGTTAGCGTAGGACAGCGTCACCATAAGGAGAAAAAAGTGGCGGCTCCAACGTGGAAAATACACCGATTTTTAAGTCATAATGTGTGAACATATTTTCAAAGGTGAGTTTTCCTCCAAGACTCCATATAGTGTTAGCGTTTTTGGAACCTTGGACACTTGGGGGGTGCTGTTTGTGTTACTAGAGTGGTCTGTTACAGCACGATCCTCGAACGGTTACAGAGTGATAAGGATTGCTAGGACACACTAGAGACAGTGCAAGGAAATGCTGCAGGTCCTGGAAGCTTGGAGCGGGGCTGGCTGTCACAGTAGGGAGTGGGGTTTCAAGATCTCAGCCACCGGTCATGTGCGCATCCTTTTCCCTTTGGTCAGCTATGAACTAGGTACTGCTGAGGTGTGTGTGTGTGTGTGTGTGTGTGTGTGTGTGTGTGTGAATACATGTATTTGGATATCTTATGCATCTTCCTGACATTGCTTTTTAATACAGAGAAAGTACTTTGAATAGTGCTATTTCTCCTTACCTGCAAAATACCAGTCAGTCTGCTTCCTTACCACAAAGTTCTTACCAGCTAATCTATTTTGCTTATTTGAAATCACTTTATCTTCACTATATAAGGGCGAATGGGTGTATTTTTGGGGGCTCTAAGACTACCTACCACATATTCGGCAGTTTCTACTGTTAGATGGATGCATGAACGTTCGCAACACATCTAAAAGTTTATAAAAAAGCCATTGCATGAAGCTCAAGGTACAGCCATTCTCTGGCTAACAAAAAGCAATTGTGTTTGAGAGTCTCATGAGGTATGGTTATGGTCGGGGACGTAATTGTCCCTTTCTGTGTCTGCCTATGTTGTCGTTAGGTGTTGCTGGAATTGGCTTTATCTAGGCAGCCTTTTCTCATTAGAGATGTCAGAGAGACAAGATAGATAACAGAATGGCCTTGCTTGTTCCTGCTGGGTAGACAGCTAAAGGGTTAAATGCGGGTGGGGATGGGTCCTGTGACACCCTGGGTTCTTCCCCCTAACTTTTATCCTTGATGGGGGAACTGCACCTGGTATGAAGAGCAGAGAGAGGAACTAACAGACTCCTTCAAGACGATGGTCCCTCCCCTCGCGTTGCGCGGGAGCATTGTGTATACTCACTTTCAGCGTGCATGTTCACTAAGGGGCTCCGTCACGATGGATGGATGGATGGATGGTTGGTTCGTCCCGTGGCTTAGGCAGGAGCAGTCTGTATCCTCGCTTTCCTCCAATATTGCCCAGAATATGTGGTGACTGCTGGGAAATCCCTGGGAGCCACTTTCTCCTTGCAAGTGACTCACCCGACAAGCACAGTTTTTAGGTGGATAGACGTCACTTGTAAAGTGACATGAGGCATAGGAAGTGGCTCACGGCTTCTAGGCCAGCCTGTGTCACACAGGGAGTCGATCCCTCCCTAAGCTCCACAGCACAACTAAGGTTCTCATAGGTAGAATAATGCTTACCTGCATTTCCCAAGGCTTGTGGTTGGAACTCATCACCACACAATGTCGATAATAATTTAAAAAAATGACAAAGTAACCAAACATCTGGAAAGTCACTTTGTGTGTACGTGTGTATTTTTGGTATGTATATACGTGCATACCTGTATGCGTCCGAGATGCCGGGGATCTGCCATACAAGAATTCTACCAATGAGCTGCACACCTGGCCAGGTACAATTCTTCTGAGTCAGCAAATGTAAGATTCTCATTAGCGATTAGTGAAGAATTACCAAAGTATATGTCTTAGTTAAGGCTTTTATTGCCGTGATACCGTGACCATGACAACTTATAAAGGAAAATATTTAATTGGGGTGGCTCCTTTACAGTTTCAGAGGTTCAGCCCGTTACGTCATGAAGGGGAGCATGTGCCATGCAGGCAGACGTGGTGCTGGAACTGAAAGGGCCACATCTTGAGGCAACAAGAAGTCGACTGTCACACTGAGGGAAGCTTAAGCAAGAGACCTCAAAGCCCGCCCCTCCAGTGACATAGTTCCTCCAAGGCCAAAGCCCCTAATAGTTCCACTCTTCTTGGAGGTCGTTTTCTTTCAAACCACCACAGTGCATTACCTCAAGATTGTATTCTCTGTAGTAGATCATTCGTTTAGACTTGTGGCGTAGATAAGCATTTTAAAATTAGAAGTTAGTTCATGAAATTAACCCGCTTCAAACCCTGGAAGAGAGTTCCAGATATGCAACATGTCAAAAACAAATGTCCTTAAAAACGCTTTCTCTGGAAAGCTTAGCTTTCTAATAAGCATATTATAAAACAAACTGTGGGAGCTGCCAGTAGCCTAAGAATCTAGAAATGGTTCCGCTTTTCCAGCGGTTAAAATATAGCTTAATAAATTGAAGGTCACTGGCTTCAGCTGGGTGCCAGCGTAGAAAGGGTTTTATATGTTGCTGTTTAAACCATTGGGATTAAATCAACCCTTTTGGGATATTTTATTTATACAAAGATTATCTCCAAAGGAGATTCATTGGCATTTTGACTATAATGAAAGCCTTTCTTCATTGACTTCATTGTGCCATAAATGAAAAGATTTCTTTTTATGTCGGGAAATAAAATGCTCTAATCTCCAAATACTCCTTACATCCGAAGAGTTTGATTTAGACAAAAATCTGCTTGTGCTCGTAACGCAGGGGACTAAAATCTTGACTGTGCTTTTTTCTTTCATTTTTGTTTCATCTTCCTAAGTTGACACAGACAGAGGTCATACTAAGCCTGGAACCTGCAACTGAACTTGAGGAGGCTGGAAGGGCAGTCGGAGGGGAACTGGGCTCTTGAGATTGAGGTCTGTCCACTAGGAATGTGTTTAGCGGCCCCTGGTAGTGTCTTGATGGGGAGGACTGGAAATGTATTTGAGCATCAAGGATGTAAATGGAGCCTGGTACTAGAATTTTACATGTTCTCACTGCTACGGGTGGCATTGGCTGGAATTGGGGATAAGGTTCGAAATCTACTGAGGGTTAAATAAACCTTGTACAGGGACTCCTCCTCCTCCTTCTTCCTCTTCCTCCTCTTCCTCCTCCTCCTTCCTATTCCTCCTCCTCCTCCTCTTCTTCCTCTTCCTCCTCTTCCTCCTCCTCCTTCTTCCTCCTCTCCTCTCCCTCTCCCTCCTGCTCTTCCTCCTCCTCCCTCCTTCCTTCTTGTTTCTTCTTTACAGAATAGGCAACCTAAGGACTTCTGAAATCCTACTGTATCTGTGTATATGCCCATCCACTTCCCAAGGCAGCAAAAAGGATCTTCCCTTAAATAGAGCTTTAGCCAGTGAATCCAGCAGCTAGCATTGGTAAGAACATAAATACTTAGTACCTTTCTTTACCTAACGTCAACAAGGTGACCAGTGAGCCGGTGTGAGCTTGTCAGGAAGCGAAACTTCCCATTAAAGGAAAACATGTCACTTCAGTAATTTGCATGGGAAGGATCTGGTCAAGTGTCAGGTCTGGAAGGCACTGCACTCAGGGTGAGCCTGGCCCTTGAGACATCCTAGCCCGCCAATAGCTGGAGGACAGTAGGCAAGTGCCTTGTGTCTCTAGATCATTTCGTCTCTCCCTTGGATCAGAAGGTACAGAGAGAGCAAGTGTGCCTAATGACACCTCATAGTTACTAAAGTCACCAAATGCCAAGCCAAGCCTTCAGCAAGTCCTTACCTTGTTATTTCTCAGAGCACTTAGTGCGGTGGCTCTCTACCTTCTCAATGCTGGGAACCTTTGATACAGTTCCTCAGCTGTAAAAGTATTTTGTTGCTACTTCGTAACTGTAATTTTGGTGCTGCTTTGAATTGCAAGGTAAATTTGCAACCCCTGTAAAAGGGTCATTTGACCCTCAAACTGGTTGAGACCCACAGGTTGAGAACCACTGACTTAGTGACTAAGGCATTGTTATTGCTGCCATTTCCCAGATAGGGGAAAGGAATCCCAGGGAGGCAGGCTTTGCTCTGACTTCTCTGCTCACTTTGCGGAGTGGAAGTGCCTGGCCCATAGAAGGAGTTAATTAGACGGGACTGGTAAAATGAGCTTCATTCTCCTGATGGCTGAGTAAGAGGCTGAAGTTGGGGCTAGCCCTTGCTATAACCAAAGATGACAGCAAGAAAGTTAACTTTTTTCTTTTCCTTAAGCTAAGGAGAGAACAGAGCTAGCATGAGTGAATTGGTTGGAGAAGCTTAAGGTATTGGAGATTTGCCTCTTTTTGGTTCTGAAGATGCAGGGCCTTACCCCGTGGATCTGTGAAGGGATTTTCTTTATGTTCAAATGCATTGTTCTTTATTCCCAGGACTGGTATGTGAGAACATCATTACCTGAGCTTTGATGCCTTACCTGGGCAAAAGTTGCTGTCCACACTCCATCCTAATCAGGGTCTAGGATAAGGGGTTTATTGTGGATGAGCCCAGATGAAAACTATTTATAAAAAAAAAAACCTTTTTCCTGGTTTAATTCTCATCCCAAAAGCTAAGAATGATCATATTTGATAACAGAGTTCACGCTTTAGATACTGATTCTCAGTTGATTGTATAAAACATTTTATAATCGCGGGGTTTAGTGATCAGGAGTGGCGGCCTCATTTTCACCTAGCAAATCTAAGATAGCAGAAAATTCTACAAATAAGAATACTAGCACAAAATGATTCTTGCTTACCAGCCTACCCAAGGTACTGCGTTCAGTGCCGTGCTTCCCTCTTCACTAGCCTAACTTTCAGAAACACTGTCCAGGCTTTGACTCCACCGGGCCAAAGCTCAACACTGTATTCCCTTTAGATAAGCGGCCTCAAGCATCCGTAGGTCTATCCCAGAAACATTTCTGTTCCCTTCACCTGGTTCCTCTAAAAATAAAAAATGCATTCAGAGTATTGTCGTGGGTTTTGGCAACCAGGACAGGCCAAGTGGTTGCTCTCTTTGAATTAGACCAACTCCAGCTTTATGTGGTCTCCCCATATATCCTAGGACTTTACTTCTAAGCCTGGAGTTTGCCCACCTTTTTTTCAAGTTTCTCCCATAACTTCACAGCATCAGAGGTCTCCCTCCCCTCCGCATCCAGGTTTTGACGGCACTGGCAGTGTTTAGTCTGGAGATTACACACTGGCTTTTCCTTCACTTTCTTATGTTGACTTGACTTCTGACACAGACGTCAGCCATGAACAGGGACTGTCTCCCTAACTGCTGGCCGATCCTGGGTGCTCAGCCCGTAAATGTGATTACCCACAGTGGAAATCACACTGTGAGTTGGAGCACCCCGTTATGGGTCAGCAGCCGGCTTTTCTAGGCCATGCCTGTCTGTGATGGCTAATGTTGGTTGTCGACTTCACATACCTCGGAAAGGGGGGACCTTAATTGAGAAATGACCTTCATCCGATTGGCCTGTGGGCACATCTGCGTCGCATTTTCCTGACTGATAATTGATGTAGAGGCCCAGCCCATTACAGATGGTACCATCCATTAGGAACATAGACCTGGGCAATAGAAGAAACATAGATGGTCGAGAACCTGGAGCGAGCCAATAAGCAGCACCTCTTTATGGTGTCTGATCCAGGTGTCTTCCTAAGTGCCTGCCTGAGCTTCCACTTTCCCTTCCCCAAGGTGCTTCTGGTCAGAGCGTCTCGTTAGAGCCACAGGAAATCAAACCGCAACAGCATCCTTTAGGTCGTCTTGAAGAAGTTGCTTGCTTGTAAGAGGAGGCTGCATGTAGTACCTACACCAGAGCACATAGAAGGCTTATGCAAAGCACTTGGTCGTTAATTAGTCCTGCTGGCATCTGTAAGCGAACCCGTTCAGGTAGAAATAGTATCCCATAGAGAGCTGTTTTCCTATGCCGAGTTGGATCTTTCCAGGTAAAAACCGAGTTAGTTGCTCGGGCCTGCGGTGCTGTTCAAAATGGTTGAGGAAACTTGATAGAAATACCATTCGAGAGGGAGTTGGTCAGGGCTTCTAGTTTGTTGCTGTGGTATATTTATGGCGAGAAAGAAAAGATATATATGAGCCCTCTGCTGTTTGTCTTGAGTGATGGACAAGTGACGTGTTATCTGTGTGGTTGGCAGAGGTCAGCGCAGCGTGCCTCTGTGTGCGCATCTGCCTGTCTCCTACTTCCTTTATGGTTTTGGTGGTGCCTGGGAACTCGGTGTGGAATAAAGATGCCTCGGTTTCCTTGGATAAAAATGCAAAGGGGAGAAATGGTGTATCATATTTCTCCATGGCAACCCTACTGAGCCCGGCTTAGGTCTTACTGCATCCCACCATGGGGTCAACAGCCAGATTGATTTCTGGGTATGTGACAATAGGGTGGACATCACAGTTGATCACGTTATAGGAAAAAGGTGGTTTACTGTGAACTTGTAAGTATTTCTTTTAGGGATTTGCCATGTGCTGTGACCTTCAAAATACCATTTTTTTTAAACTCAGCATCTTGATGTCTTGAAAATCCTTGATGTTACATGTATCAATATCAAAATATAGCAACCATAATTTTTTTTTTCTCCTTTTGAACTGACTTCCATGCCCTTCCCTTCTGGGAACTGGAAATTCCAGTGGTCGTGGAATAAAACTTTTCTGTCACCCAGTTATTGTCTATGCTGCTCTGCCCTTGAGAACCATTTATATTGTTTAAGTGCAAAGATGTGCTTATCCTTGGCTACTTATATTTTTGTGCCTATTAATTCTTTTTTTTCCAGCTTAGCCTGAGGGGCCTTCATTGCCACATAGCAGTTATTATAGAATTCACCAACTTCTAAACATTTTAAATGATCAGATAATTTTGGAAACTTTTCTTGAGTAGCATTCTGCTAAATATTCTGGGCAAACATTTTGGCTCTTCTTAGTTTGTTAATGCTGGTTACATCATGGAAGCTATAGATTTCTTGGGCGTACAAAATGATTGCATATTCATGAACATCTTCAATCCTGAAATATTTGTAAATAACTTGGCAATTTTCTTCATAAAGTTTCCTTTTAAAGTGATCAGGACTTTAATCCTTCACACAGAGTTTGTGTTTGCAAAGGACAACCTATCCCATTGAAACAATGTTTCAGTGCTGAGCAACTTAGGTTACGGACATAGGAGTCACCTTTCTTAAACAGAGTCTAAGAGTGGCAACTTCCCCCTGAAGAAGGATTCAAATGTCAATAGATGCAAAAAGCCACCCTAGAGCTTTGCTCTCTCCAAAGAACGTAGAGAAGGAATGACACAGGCAATGTTAACTGTCACCAGATGAAGAGAAATCAGATTGTCAGGCCTGGATCTATGAAATTCCTGCCAAAGTAGGACCTCATTTACACATAGAGATCTTCATACCCTTTACTAAGAAAAGCATCTGCGGCAGTTTGGATGTTTGTGCCTTTGCCAAAGATCTTTCACTCTGAATAAAGTAAATGTCATGTCTGTTGTTTATCTCAAATTCAGCCGAACATTTTTTTAAAGGGAAATATTTGTGGGGGAGGGCCGAGGGAGGAGGAGTTGGCAGAGGGAGGAAGTGGGCGTGGCCATTTCGCAGACACAGTCAAGGATCAGCCTGGATCTCTGTAAACAAATCTAAAACAGGCATTAGGCTCCTTGAGCTGGAAATGTCCCTTTGGAGTGGCAACGCTACAATAAACTGGCGTGTGTAGCGTCTTCCTGAATCTACACCTAGGCTGTCAACACCAAAAAAAAAAAAAAAAAGTCCGTTAATTCCATCAGATTGATTCTTTGGCACCGTATAGACACAGCTGTCTTGAACTAAGATTCTGAACACTTAACCGTGGAAGGCTTTGCACAGCTGGCATGGGGTGTCTGTCCAGTGTAAAAGACCATGTACATCCAAGCCCTAGCCACTGAATAATAATTAAAGTTTAAAAACCTAGGAAGTGCCAAACATCTTGGCAAATGGGTACGCTTGGTAAAAGCAGACTTTTCGGGTAGAGTATAATGTATTTCCTTTACTGCGTAAATTCTCTTCAAAGTGAAAGCAGAGGTGTGTGTGTGTGTGTGTGTGTGTGTGTGTGTGTTTGAAATACCTTATTTAGCCTGGCTTAAGAGCAACTCACAATCCTAATGAGATCTTGATGTAAAATGAAGTCCCAGACCTTTCTTCAGAAATTTCTTTCAGTTGATAGAATTTTATCATTTTCGTCAAATGTTTTTCCTGTGTAGGATTTGCTTTTCCCGTGCCGTTGGTTTTATGAACATATTCTGTGTGACCTGAGTCTGATTTTCTTCCTGCAGACGACATGGAAGCCATTCCCGTCAAACAGTTTGTTAAACACATCGGCGAGCTCTATTCTAATAGCCAGCATGGCTTCTCAGAAGATTTTGAGGTATGTTTCAAGACTGGAAACTAATTTTGAGAAAGTTTATTTTTATCTCATAAGGATTTTTGACAGTGGGAAGTGCATTTATTCTAAACCTATCAGAACAATAACTCTGCCAGCCAGAGATGTCTTTCTCTTCTCATTGATGGTTTTCATCAATGTTTTCCGAGCCAGATGTAGAAAGAGGGAGTTCGTTTCACCTGTCTGGCCCCCTGCTCATCTGTGGAAGACAGGACATAGAGGTTAACAAGAGGACAATTACTGGGGATAGGTTTTTCTAGTTCTTCGTCTTAATCCTAGGATGAAGTCACACTGCCTAGTCACACGGTGCCACTGCCGAGCTCCCTGATTCTGTGTCATTTCTGGGCTGTGCACGGTATGGTAGAGACAGGAGGTTTGGCACCAGAGAAAGCGCTGGCTCTGCCAGAAGTGAGTTTCATAAGGCTCCATCTCTGCTCCCCAGTTTCCTCATCCTTAAAAAGATGGTGCTAATGTCACCTGCATTCTAAAGTTGTTAGGCTAAAATAAATAAATAAATAAACCTCCATGGCGTGCTGGGTTAATTATTAATTGACTGTTGTTGTTTCCGTGTGTATTAATTCTTGGAGAGAAGACGGGAGTTAGCACAGCCTCGTGATTTTTAAGAGCTGGTGTGTAGGAAACAAGGTAGAGAACTGGCAGGTCCCCCTCTGCCAGCTCTGGGTTCCGTGCCAGTTCAGCAGTGACAGGGTGTCAATGAGGAGCCATTAAACAGACTGCCCTTTTCTTTACTGAGGCGCATCCCTGGCAGCAGGGGCTGTGTGGAGCAGGGCATGCTTGCATGGCAGCTCAGCTGTCTTCGAGCTGCAGGGGCGAATGGGTTTCTTCCTCTTTCCCTTCCTAGTGGGTAATGGGAATGATGGCAAAGAGCCTTTCTTGCCTGCCTCTTGACACAGTTGGTTCTGGGGCTCAAATACAAACGGGAAGGAAGCACTCGGGGACCATCGTGGACACACACTGCTCTGAGGTGCAATTATCTCATGTGAACAACGAGAAAAAGTGGGGGCAGAACCCCTGTCTCTATGCAAATTTGGAATTCCCAAAGGTCACCAGAAAGGCAATTATATTGACATCTCAAGTTAAATCTTTCTCTGAGGTTGCTATTGTTGTGAGTTTTGCATTGTTTTTGTTTCGTTTGTGTTTTGACTTGGTCTGCGTTTAGGTTTTTATTGAGAAAAAAAAAATGATGGGAAAGGTGGTAGAGAGAAGACTGAACAAAAGCTCGTCAAGTATTTAATGCTGCTATTGTATGCTGGTCCAGAAAGGTGCTTAGTCCACGACAAAGAACATGGCTTAAGTCAAACATTTTGTATTCATGAGGACAGCAAATGTGTGTGGCGTTAAAGTGATTTAGCTCAATTGACTGTTGACTGGATGACCGAGCAAGAATATTGAGGCATTTAACCATGTTGATGGTATTCAGGACAAACATTTATCCTCTGGAGGACAGAATTTGATCAGGATGATCAAATGCAACTCTGCTTTCTCAATTATTTATGATTTGAGACCCCAACGCTATTCATCACAGCTGGTTTTGACACCATTTAATTATTCAGAATAATCAGCTACACCTCTGTATACTTGATCTGACTTAGAGATGGGCTTTGCTGTATCAAAATCACGCCCGTGAACAAATCCTGGCATTTATTTGTATCCTGTGTCTATACTAAAAATATTGATACTGTGAGCTAACAGTTTAATCACCTCTACTGATCTTGACAGCTTCAGTACCAGGAGCTGGTTGTTCACGGGAGGGGACGGGGAACCTAAGTAGAAGCAGCCACTGTGATTCTGTTACCATCTCCTGGCTCCTCCTGGGGAGAACTGAAAACTGGAGTTGCTTCAAATCAGAATCCTGAAAAAAAAAAAATAGTAAAGCAGCAACATAAAGGGGAGAATGAGACAGACTAGGAGTTCACCAGTATACCACAACCTTTAAAACTCAGCAAAACTTTGAAGCGTTTTTAAACAAAAGCATCGTTCCTTTTTGGTAATCTTGCTAAACAAGGAAAGATAGCAACAAGCCGTGTGAGGAAGTAAGCAGAGGTAGTAGCTGACTGTGTAAGGGCAGGAAATGAGATTTTATGTAGTACAAAGAACAATGAAATATTTAAAATAAACCATCTATTGTGGCCAGAGAGTCGTAAGCTCCTGCACGGATTTCCATCACTTGTGTGCAGTAACCAGGGCCCACAGTTAGCTCCGCGCATTACTTCCCTCCTTTACTTTATCTCGGCTCCCACTGACCTCACTTTAAAGTTGGGGAAACATCACCCATAGGCAAAGCAAGATTAGGTGGTCAGGTTTTGAAACGGTGGCAGCCGGGGTTGAGACCAGCACTGTCAAACCCCAAGCCCTGTGGTTAACCCCAGTGCCTTCCAGACTCATAGAAGTAATGTCTTATAATGAGCTGGAGTCAAGAGAAATAAACAAGCTTGCCCTTGACTCTCGTGCACCTGTATCTTGGCAAAAAAAAACAAAACAAAACAACAAAAAAAAAAACCAGGGTGTTAGGGTACCCTCTCCTACATGTATTAGGTGAGGAATGCATAGTCTTTCTACTCTACAGCCATTTTAGCCCCAGTGTGGCTTACAGAAATCTTACTCAACATCTGAACCTTAGAAGCCTCAAGTTAATCAAATCACTGGTCTTCTGGAGAGTACCGTTCAAGCTCATAGTTAGTCGGGCAAGGTAAAACAGCTGAGTATCAACTGTTCCCTCTCCGTACAAAGATTAATTAGAATCCCTTATCAAAAGAGCTCAGTCTGGTGGTGCTGGGAGGAGACCAGAGTAGAAATGAAAAAGGAAATAAGGTAAAACAGAAACGGAGCTCCCCCACAGTGTGCGTGTTGACTGGGTGCCCCAGTGAAGGTGATTCTCCTTGTGGCACCGTTTGATTTTTCAGCCTTGGGCAAAAAAAAAAAAAAAAAAAAAAGAGCGAGCAACTGTCATATTTTAATAATGATGTTGCTTAAGCGGGGAATGGGAGAGCAGCCTAAGTAACTTTGAGTCTTTGTCTTGAGGTGATGTCGGAAAACAGTGCTGTCGGTTAAATGGTGAGCGGCCGGTAGACTGGTGGCATTATGCCTCTCCAAGATTCTGCAGCCAGTGGCAGTCTTACTGCTTCTTGTTTGAGGCTAACGTTTCCTGGTTCCATTCTCCTGGCTGCCTGAACTGGCCATGACTAGTTCCCTGGGCTTCCTGGACAGTGGCATCCCAGAGTGGCTTGATTATTAAATATTAAATATTGCTTTCCCTGCCCCCGTAATCTTAGGAGGCGCAGAAGTACAGTCCGGCACATTCATGAGAAGGCTGCAGAGGTCCGCGGACTAGGTCTTGGGGGTTGGAGGAATTGGAAGTTTAAAGGCTGGGCACAGAGATGAAGCCAGAGGTCCATGGCCCTTAACACAGTCCTCTGGGGGATGACCTCTCCTCCAATTAACTACTGGGCTAAATGGGCACTCGTTGTTCATCTTAAATCAGGAGCATAAGGCTCTGTCCACCTGAGCCCATGCGCTGAGGGACTAGTGGCCCCATTCTTTTGTGTCATGAACTGAGACATCGGTGGCTGCTGATAACAGGACGCAGGGACGTCCCTGGAAGGAGATGCAACGCTACACAAAGACGACTGGAGAATGGCAGAAACTGTCCCTGAAGAGCTGAGCATATGGCAGACCGTGCATTTGGTCTGAATATTAGAGAAATGTGCTTTAAATCCCTATTACCACGAAAAATTCCTATTTAAGTAGGGACTTTTATAAAGAAGATGGGATAATTTCATAAACTTCTGCCTGCAAAAGAATTTTCTGTGGGGCGGTGGAAAAGGGCAACCCCTGGGAGCAGAGACCAGGGATTTGGATTGTGGGAGGGGAGAGATAAATGGCAGCCATGCCTAGGACAGGAAAACATGCCACCTTTCTAAAAGATGTGGGTTTAAGGCTAAGGTTAGAACATGAAGTGGTAGAAGATAATACCCTCCCTGAAAGGTTGGCAGAGTAATTTGGAACCCACCAAAAACTCCCTGCCTAATAGAGTCATGCCCAGGACACAGCATTGCAAAAAGTCAGGTGTGATGGCCAAGTCCAAGATGGTGGAAGTGGAAAGGCACAGAGGTCCTCATCTCTTGAGGACCAGCTCTCTCTTGGACACTGGACCAGCTCTGGACTAGTCATGACCGATGCATTTCATTGTCTGTAGATTAGCCCCTTAACACACCAGGTCCAAAATACTTTCCCCCAGGGCTCTTTGTTGGGTAATCTGATAGATGTGTACGCAGTGTTTGTTGGAGTGGTGTCTCAGAAAGGTAGGCTAGCAGGCCATCCCATGCTCTCCCGATGGCCTCCTCCCTCCACATCTCCAAATCAGGAGATTCAGCCGATTGCATCCCCCAAGAATTCTAGTGATAGCAAAATGCTAGGATTTTCATGTTTTGTTTTTAACGAATTTTTTTTTCTTTTAAGCCTCTTGTCTTCTCTTGGCCCTCCCCTGCGAGTTACGTATCTGTCAGTATCCAGATATCTACTTTTAGAATTCTAGGTTAATATAGGCAGTAAAATACAAGCAAGCTTCATCTTAAACCTCTCATTAAAGCGTGAAATAGATAAGTTTCCCATGTGCACTTCACTGGCTAGGGTCACTTTAAAAAGTTTTAACGCCTATTAAAGTCACGTTAACTTTGCGATGCCAGTCTGGTAGAGCAAAGGATCATTCCAGGATCAGATGGTATATCAGCTCTTGAATGAGCCAAGTCATACTGCAGGAATTTACAGGTGACGTTATTATCCTCAAGACCAAATCTGAAGGCTGTAGCCAGACCCCATGAGTGCTAAGAAAGTCAGATCTAATATTACTTACGTTCTTCCCTTGTTTTATGCCATTCGTTGGAAGCATGAATGGAGGCCACACATCTGGCCAGGGGTTTTAGATACCAAAAGAATCTGACTGGCTGCCTTGAGAGACTGCTTTATAGAAGCAGCCCTGGTCCATTGCGTTATATTCTATCTGAGTGTCAGCCCCAGTCCGTAGCTAGGGTAGTCCGATCCATATAGTACGAGAGAGAAAAGAATTAATAGACAAAATGAATCTCCGACTAAAGAACTAAGGCTAAAATATCTTAATATAAGCTCTCCAATCACCTCAGTCTTAAAGGGGTACCTGCCCAAAAGGCTGGCTTTTACCCAGCAGTGGAGTATTGACTTGTGCCTGGCATTTGTGTATACAGTGAATTGGTGCTATTCAGGATACAAATCCATTTGTGAAGTGTTTTGCCTTAAACTGACCTCATGCTTTTAAGGCAATTCCAAAAGGCAGGTCCCCATAACCCAACTATAATCAACATCACCATCTTCTTTGTACTCATACTTTTTCTTTTTCCATTTTGGAGAAAAGAGCCAAAAGGTTTCAGGCCCTTTAAACCACTGTTTGCAAAACTGAGTCATAAAACTAGAACAGGAGAGAGCAGAATTTATCCCACTTCGTAGGGTAGGAAACAGGTGAGAATCACCATTGCACGCTTTCCCCGGAAGATGTGGACCAGCTTGACACCTCCGGGGTCTTGTCTTCCGGGACAGCTGGGAAGACCTTCAGTTACAAAAAGTTAAATACGAGCTTCCAGGCATTGGAAACTCAATAATCTGAACAGATCATGACCATTCATTTTTATACCTTAGGTTATTTGACTGCAGAGTTCCTCTTCGTGGAGAGGGGACTGCTCGCTAGGAAGTACTTTGAGGTTTTATGAGACAGTCTGCCCCCTGTATTCACTACATCACTGCCCTTGATGTAGCTGCTATGGACACATACATAGCTCTTCCGCAGCTGCCTTGGGAAGCACAATAATCTGCGTGTGTACAACATCCCCTGGCACTTTTGTGACCTTGCGCCTGCTCTTAGTAGCAGCTACGCACTGCTAATGGCTTCCTTAACTAGTTGGCTCCAGTATTTCTTCGTGTGTGAAGCATCCAGGGTAGAAGAACCCGGCTTTTTCAGCAGCCTCATATTGAGCTAAGAGATGAGGCTTTTATCCGGGGCTGAGGCGGTAGTGCAGAGCTGCCTCTGCTGCTGCTGTGTCTCTAGTGCAAGTTCAGTTGACCAAATCCGGAGCCAACACTTCATCAGGACAAACGATGTCTGAGCCAGTCAAGATAATTGGTCGGCCGAGCATGACTGTCCTGTCAAATAGACATTTCAGCATGGAGGGTTCTAACTATGAAATGAGGCCATGCGGCCTCCAAGCACATTGCAAATCCTGGTGCTTTTGTCCTTCTTGGAAATTCCTGTGCTTCCTTTAAGACTCAAGTGAATTGCCATGTCCTATTTTAAGCCTCCCTCAGTTCCTCTATTTTTGTTCCCATAATTTTTTTTTCAGGCCTCTTCTGTGTTGATCACATTTGGCTAACAATCTCTTTTTTTTTCTCTTATAGACTGTGACTTATTTAGAAAGAGATATTCTTTTGTATCTCAGCACTCCAAAATTGATACCGTTTTGTACCATCCCAACTCCAGGTACAAACCGGAATAAAGTAGATGAGCGATGAGCTAGTAAGGAACGAGACCATCCCTAATTCACACTGTTCCTGTGTTTGTGATCGTTACAGCAATTCTCAGATCTGAATGAGTTCGAGGAAGCAGTGGCACTGTAGGGACTGGGCCGATAGCTATATCTGTGTGAGTATAGAGGAAGGGAGGAGTCGCACCACATAAGATGAGGTCAGATAATAAGAAGTGTGCCACATTGGGTGGTGTCGTCATAATACAAGCACCATAAAGTGTATTTAGACAAACCTAGACAGCGTGGGCCTGTCACTCAACACGGCCTAGCGGTGCCATCAAGATACATGGGAAGCATCAGTATTGAGGCCGTGTCCAGTGTAAAAGGTCACAGTGCTTTGCAGAATGAAGCGCAGGGACACCGTAAAATGACAACGTTAAACTTTGTCCCATGTAATGTGCTGTCCTGGATCTGACTGGCTCGCTCTCGGTCTGTTTCTTCACCATGTTTCAGCAGAGTAGTATGTGCTACAGTGTCTCATAGCTTCCCTGTCACTAGGCCGAAAGAATTCAGCTACAGCGTGCAGCATATACATACATAGCCTATGCTGACAGAACGCTGCGGGATACGTGGCGGCAGCTCCACTTGGTTTCCAGCGTGTCTAAAACCTTGTCGTTCTTCTCCTTTAGGAAGTCCAGCGCTGTACAGCTGAGATGAACATCACTGCAGAACATTCCAATCACCCAGACAACAAGCACAAAAACAGATATATCAACATTTTAGCATGTGAGTAATTGAAACGATCTTCAGCGGTGGGAGAATTCAGTCTTCGCGCCGCAGGAAAAGCCAGAGAGTCAGAATTGCACCACCCAGAGAGGCTGGTGTTTGAAAGCCAGTCTCTCACGAGGTAGATGCAGCGTGGGCCGTCAGAGCTCCGAGAGAGCCATAAGCTAACCAAAAGAAATTCTTCCGAGCTTTTGTATTTTCACGTGAGCTGAGGTCATGTCAAGTCTTGGCAGACAAAGCATGAATATCATGGGGCTATCCTGACTTTGTTTTTAACCAGTGGGAGGCGGGTCTTTTTAATACAGATTTGGAGAACTGAATCGAATAAGCCCAACTTCAGAACGGGTTAAAGTTAGAGCTACAGGGGAATAGGATTTGAACATGGAGGGACCAATTTCATTACCTTCTGGAATAAGAACCACATTGTACAGACTTTTAATTGGACCGCTTAAAGTTTGAACACTGCTATGGATAGTTTTTGAATAAAATGTTGAGATTGTCTACACGCCATTGGGACTGTCCTTTCACAGGTGTTGGAACCACAGTCTAATATTCAAGTATTTCTAGCAACAAGAAACCCCATGGCTGTTAACAGACACCCTTTCCCCCTGAAATCCATTACTACTTTCTAGCTCTCGTTATTTGGATTTTCTGGACAGTCCCTGTGGATGGACTCACATGTGAAACCTGTGTGTCTGGCCTCTCACACTTAGCATCCTTTCAGAGTTCATCCATGTTGCACTGTGTATCAGTGACTCCATTGTTAATACTCCAATTACATGCATATGGGATATCTTGCTAGGTGTTTGGATTTTATCCAACTTGGGTCTCTTAAGAACAATGCTATTAGAGTCGTTCGCAGACAAGGCTTTTCTGTAGATGTTTCCTTCCTTCTTGGGTACATACATAGAAGCAGAGTTGCTGGTTTATGGATGAACCCGTGTTCAACTTTAGAAGAGCTGACTGGCTTTTTCCAGAGTGGCTCTGCTGGGCTTCATTCTCACTGGCAGTGACGTAGAGGTCCAGCGACCTCACGCTTTGACAGAAGCACCCTATTTTGTTTTTGTTTTTTGAGGGAGGTGAGTCTTAGTGATGGTTTGAGGTGGGAACCTCTGGTGCACATTTTTCTCGCGGTTTCCTGAGTGGTCAGTGGGATCAGTACATTGCTTAACGCTCATTGGCCCATCTGTATATCTTCTTTCGGGAAAAAGTCTGTTCTCATCTTTTACTTGTTCGTAGCTAAATTTTATCTCTTTACTGTTGAACTTTTTATACTGTGAGATTCCATATATTTTGCTTATTCTTTGCATTTGCATTATCTTTTCCCATTTTTTGTATTGTTTTGATTTTTCGAGGCAGGGCTTTTCTGTGTAGCCCTGGCTGTCCTGGAACTAGCTTTTGTAAACCAGGCTGGCCTTAAACTCACAGAGTTTCAAATGCCTCTGACTCCTGAGTGTACTGCTACCACCCAGACTATCTTTATTACTTGTGCTCTCTAAAATCTTCAAAAGTCCATCTTCCAAACTTTGTCAATATCCAATTTAACCTGGTAGTGGTGGTAATGGTTTTAGAATCATATTAGGAAAGAAAACCATGCCAAGTTTACTGCTGTGTTCTCATCTTGAAATTATCATGGTTTCAGCACTCTGGTTTAGGTCTTTGATCCATTTTGATCGTGTGGTTTTATGTGTTCTGAGGTAAGAGCTATTCTTCGTTTTGTTGCATATGGGTATCTACTTGTCTGTGGTTTAAGATTTAGGGCTTTCTCCTCAATGAATTGGCTCAGCTCTCTTACGGACAGTTAGCTTACTGTAAGGTAATGAGTTGCTTCTGGCCGCTGGATTCTATTCCTGGTGCTGTCCGCGTTCATCCTCCTGCCAGCTCTGCACTGCCGTAATTATGGACAACTTGGTGGCAAAGTTAGAAATTGGAAACTCAGATTCCCCTGTTCAGGCTGTCTCAGTCCCTTGTATTTTCATATGAATTTTAGCACTAAACTCGTACTTCCTGATTCTGATGGAGATTGAACTGAGTGTGGGATGGATTTGAGAACCATTGCCATTTCAGTATTGCCTTGGGGCCTTCGTGAAGGTGGATGGTTTTCACTTAGGCCTCCCTATTTCTTTCAACTGTGGTTTACACTCTCATTGCACAAGCTTTGGCTTCCTCTGTGAAGTTTACTCCTGCTTTGTTGTTTTGAGGTTTTCTTTTTTGCTTTTGGAGATTTTTTTTTCTTTACTAAAGATTTCTGACTCTTCCCCACCACTGCCTCCTATTTCCCTCCCCCTCCCCCAACCAAGTCCCCCTCCTTAGTTATTTATATGAGCCTGTGTGGATGTCTGCACCATGTGCATGCAGTGCTCACAGAGGCCAGAAGAGGGCATCAGATTCCCCTGGAACTGAAGTCACAGACAGCACCCTTGTAGGTACTTGGGTTGACACTCCAGTCCTCTCTATGAGAGCAAGAAGTGTGCTCAACCACTGAGCCATCTCTTGGTCCACCACATTTTATTCTTTTTGATGCTTGTTGCAAATGAAAATGCTTGGTGTAAAGACATACAGTTGATGTTTGTATATTGATTGTGTTTCATGAAGCCCTGTTAGACCCCGTCATTCTAAAAGATCATTTGGGGGAAACCCCTCTGAGTTTATATATATTGAGTCATATTGTTTATGAATAGAGATAGTTTTATTTGTCCTAATTTATAAAAGAACAAGTTATTCTTGAGTAGAACTATTGGTCTCATCTATGTGAATGAGTAAAGAGGAGGGAAAAAGTGCAAAAAAAAAGTTTTCTTTCTCTTCTCATCTCTGTATGAATCAACTTTTAACAGAATTTTTGGCTGACCCATTCATGGTGGCTCAGAACTGAACCTTTGTTTATAGACATACCGATTTTTAAGAGTCGGGCAAGGGCACACATAATGTCATCCTTAACACGCAGCAGTCAGAAAGTAGGTGACAGACTACGAGAGAAAACCAGTGCAGCATTTGTATGACACACACAGGAATTGTGTTGTTTGTCTACACAGAGTCCGTTTGTGTAGCCCTGGCTGGCTTAGAACTTGCTGTGTAGATCAGGCTGTTCTCAAACTCACAAAGATCCACCTGCTTCTGCCTCCTGAGTGCCACCATGCCCAACTGAAAGTTTTTTGCTGGAAGACCATCATCTCTGCTGTACAAGTTCAGAGAGTTGGGTTTTTATCTTCTAGCCACTCATATTCTGTGCATACTGCCTGCCACATTCATCTACCCCTTTGCTCATGACTTTATATAGCAAAGGACACCAAAGAACTGTCACAGAAACAAGTAGGATCAGGTCCTGAATGTGCCAGATTCACAATATAGGATAAGCTCTGGTTCGTTCCCTTCATTTGGTCCTGGGGAGTTGCCTCGACTTCAACCTCACAGACCAGTGAAATACCCTACAGACTTTATCAACTTCATCAAAAGTCACTTCATAAAAACATTGTTTAAACTTTTTTCATACAACATATTTTGATCATACTTTTTTTCTCCTCTAACTTTTCCCAACATCCTTATCCACACAGCCTCATGAGTTCTTGTGTCTTGTGTTCTTGTGCACTCGCTCGCTCTCTCTTTCTCTCTCTCTCTCTCTAAATTTATAGTACTAGGAAGAGGATGAAAGAATGGATAATCAAAAGCCCGTGAATTTTCTTTTGAAATAGAAAAATGAAATTTTGGCATATTGTGCAATTTCTAGCAGTTTCATGAAAACTAGTAAAGACTGTTATTTATGCTCCTCGGGCCCTCTCTGGGGCAGCTGCGCCCGTGCAGTGTTGGGATGGCATTGAAGCTCTACTCAGTAGCTGTTCGTCGCAGCACCTGGTTGCCATGTGTGTGTTAAGGATGCTGCCGGTTGTTGCTGTTCTAATTCTACATTTTGTTTTTGTCTTTTATTCTCTGTAGATGATCACAGCAGGGTGAAGTTAAGACCTTTACCAGGAAAAGACTCTAAGCACAGCGACTACATCAACGCAAATTATGTCGATGTAAGTCAGAAAAGCTCTTACGCCTGTTTTAGAGAATGGAAGTCTGTGGCGGAGGTGGGTGGGTGTATTGCACCACTACACGGAAATGTCACTCCAAACATGGCCTGTGCCACTTAGAAGGTACTTCAATTATTAACTGGTCTTCCGTGATACCACTTTCATCTCACTTTGTGCCGTGTCATCTTTGAAGGGTTACAACAAAGCAAAAGCCTACATTGCCACCCAGGGACCTCTAAAGTCTACATTCGAAGATTTCTGGAGGATGATCTGGGAACAAAATACGGGAATCATCATCATGATTACAAACCTTGTGGAAAAAGGAAGGGTAAGAGCCTCTTACTCTCTTTGGATTTTGTGAATGAAAGTGAATTAAACACCTGCTGTGGGAAGGAAACTACACAGTGTAGAGAATAGACCTGCTCTCTCTGCACATGGGCTTGCTCATGTTCTCTGCAAGAGCTAAGGCATCACGAGTGCAAATTAATATGAAACATAGGCATGTTGTAGGGCCACACTGATGACGTAAGCATGTTGTAGGGCCACACTGATGACGTAGGCATGTTGTAGGGCTTCACTGATGATGTAGGCATGTTGTAGGGCTACACTGATAACACAGACGTATTGTAGGGCTACACTGATGATGTAGGCATGCTGTAGGGCTATGCAGGCATGTTTTAGTGGTGCAGTGACAAATGAGTGCATCCTATAGTGTGGAAATTTTATAGAAGCCCCTATTTGAGATGAGAAACAGGTTAGCAAGAGAAAGAATGTACAGAATAAAAGATAGCAGAAACCAGGGATGTTGGGAAATGCTTGGTGTGAGAAAGACACTCAGGAAAACAGAGGCTAACGTGATGACCATCATGAAAAGTGTAGTTGAATGCGCTGTATTCTTAGTTTGTGGAGATGGTGCTGATCGGGTGTCTCAGGACCCTTGACTATGCAGTCCCGGTTTTACTGATGACCCAGTCTTGTAACAGATTACCAACCTGGCTTTTGTAAACCAAGCCCAGATGGCACTTAAAACTATTGTGTATCACAGTCTACTCATATTTTGTACAAGGTTCCCTCTTAATATCTCTCTCTCTCTCTCTCTCTCTCTCTCTCTCTCTCTCTCTCTCTCTCTCTTTCTCTCTGTCTCTCCTCTCTCCTCTCTCTCGTGTGTTGATCATATTTACTGGCCCATTTCTCAGATAATGTTGCACAAACTTATCCCAAGTCATGAACTTCTTCAGAGGTCACACTAACCTTTAAGCATTTCGGCCTATACTTTTCTTTTTTAGTTAAAAAAAAAATCTTGAATATTATTATCTGTGTCTTAATACCGTTGTTTGAAAACCCTCCCTTTTTCCTTTTCGCAGAGAAAGTGTGATCAGTATTGGCCGATGGAGAATAGCGAGGAGTATGGCAACATCATTGTCACCCTGAAGAGCACAAAAGTACACGCCTGCTATACTGTCCGGCGTTTTTCAGTCAGAAACGCAAAAGTGAAAAAGGTGTGTGCACATTGGGCGAGCTGTCTGGGGACGCCTGCACACCGAGGGCGATCCAAGCTTTTAGGGCATTTTCCACAGCTTTTTCTTTCTCTTTCTTTCTTTCTTTCTTTCTTTCTTTCTTTCTTTCTTTCTTTTTCTTTCTTTCTTCCTTCCTTCCTTCCTTTTTCTTTCTTTCTTCCTTTCTTCCTCTTTCTTCCTTCCTCTTTCTTTCTCTCTCTCTCTCTCTCTCTCTCTCTCTCTCTCTCTCTCTCTCTTTCTTTCGTTCTTTCTTTCTTTCTTTCTTGCAGGGTCTCAAAAATAAATAGAGCTCAGCCTGGCCTCAAAGTGGCTGTCTAACTGAGCTCCTCAAGTGAGTCCTCCCATCTACACCTCTGAGCACTGGATTCCAAGCTTCCACTACACTACTAGGTTTACCTAGTGCTAGGGATGCGACCCAGGGCTCTACCCACCGAGTTCTGTGGCCCTGTACCTCTCTGCCCAATGTCTGTGTGTCACGTGAAAGGTGTTGGCAAAGTGCATGAGACTCGTTAGGGGCTCTGGCTGGCTCCTCTGTCTTCACAAACCTGGCTTTGTGTCGTCGGAAGTCGAGAATACAGCACGTCCCATGGTACCTGTCCCTTGGTTGCTGTTTCCTGACAACTTCACTGCAGGGTTTCCCAAAGTGTATCCCAAGGAATTCTAGTCCTGCAAAACGGGTATTTAAAACTCATCTTCCGCTGTTCATGAAGAATGGAAAGAGGCTGCTACATCATATGTACCCGCTTTTAGGAAGGGACAATGAACACAAGTGACCGTCATGTTTGAGTCCGTGTTTGGTCATGTGACTTACCCGTACCATCTTTTTCTATGAACTCGTAGTATTCCAAGAATCACGAAGCGGAAATACTGCTTTCAAGTTATCTCAGTTTCTTTCCCCCACAAATCCCCTGTCACAACAAGAGTCGCCACAGCAATATTTTGGAATCTAAATAGCAGCTCGGTGAGAAAGTACAGTCGCGACACAGTCTTGAGTCTGACAGTTGTCTGAAGCAGTGCCGTTTGATTTCTGTTGGCATCTCAGAGAATGTAGTCCTAAGAAAACCCACATTTAGGCAGCTCTAAAGCCCACCGATAGCCCGGGGTTAGCAGCCCTTCCTCAGTGGGGCTATGATTAGCGCTAGGCACTGTTTTAAATCTGCAGCAGTGCGTGGTCTTTATGTTGAGCTTCTGGGTGATTCAAGCCAATCAATAATCATTCTAAAATTTAGAGAGATCCTAGGTGTCCATCACGTACTTACACAGGTCCAGTTACCCTGCTTTGATAATAGCTTAAGTGAGAGAAAGCAGTAGGAACTGGGGGTGATCTGTGTTTGACCAGTGCCTAGCAGGTCATCCACTTGGACTGGTGAGATTGGAAAAAGTTGGCTCCTATACCCACTCAGTAGAAGTCACCTGTGAGAGTGACAGAGAAGCGAGGCTGGACCCCAGGATCTAGAGTGCCAGGTTCTATCCACGTTTCTGGCTTTCCCTTGATTCTTGGAGAGTGGGTGGCAGTAAGGAACCCTGGCTCGGGGTATCCAGACTGAGTATAAGGAAGAAATGGGAGGTAGCAAGTTGGGAAAAGCAGGCTTTGTGGGAGAGTTCAAAGTGCTCTATATTGTCTAAGTCCAAAAGCCTGGTGTTGTTCAAGGTTCATTCTTGGAGCAATTTTACACTTCTCTTCTGAGCGCTGTAGATGTGGCCATGCAACATGGAAGTCGATCACAAACAGGAAATAATTTGAGAACTGAGATCCAAGGTCATGTTTCCTGACAACTTTGTACTATTCTCATCCAGGAGCTAACCCTCAAGCTTCAAGGTGTCTTTTATACTTCCCTCCAGGGCCAGAAGGGGAACCCCAAGGGTCGTCAGAACGAGAGGACAGTGATTCAGTACCACTACACACAGTGGCCTGACATGGGAGTCCCTGAGTACACCCTCCCAGTCCTGACCTTTGTGCGGAGATCATCAGCGGCGCGGGTACCAGACATGGGCCCCGTGCTGGTGCACTGCAGGTAGGGCCAGCATGGAGAGATGAAGCTGGGGGTGTGGGCCAATGCTGGTGCATTGCAGGTAGGGCCAGCGGGCAGAGTGGGGATGTGGGCCACGTGCTGGTGCAGTGCAGACAGGGCCAGTGTGCAGGGTGAGATGAAGCTGGGGATTGGAGCCCTGTGAATTCCACCTGTGCTCAAACAAAGCATAGAGAGAGTTCCTGTGGCCCATGTCCTCTATGAACACGGCAGTGGGAAAGCGTGGTGCAATTATATAATTTCGTCACATGGAAGCATCATCCGAAAAAGAAGTCAAAAAAAGAGCTGTGTAGCTCCGAGGAAAAACTGATTTAATATCTAGTTTTTCTGAAATGTTCTTGGTAAGCTCCTACAACTGTAGGGAAACTGTCGGCTCCACCTAAGAAGATTGGAATATAAATGTATTTAGGACATGGATAAAAGGTTTTTTCCGTTTTCTAACTTATATGTGCTACATAAACGACCTCTTACAAAAATGCTTGAAAAAGTTCATATTTTCTCTAAACAAAACTCTTAAAAAAAATTGTCTTCTCTCAGAACAAGCTAGAATTTTCTCTGAACAAAAACTCTTGAAAAAAATTGTGTTTTCTCTGAACAAACTAAAACAACTTTGGATGGTTGTTTAGATGTCTTCACTGCCTGTTTCGTGTGTTCATGAAAGTGCAGCCATGGCCTCCTCTATTTTAGTGTTCAAGTTACTTATTCTGTGGCTAACACTGCATAGCTCCACAGCGTTTGCTAAGCATTTCTGTGGGGCTGTTCTTATAATATGCTTTAACAAAACAAGACATTTGCAGGAACTGAGACACATCCCGCGTTTAAAGCCTTATGAGAACGCTACCTTTTTGCTAACCCATTTTGCAACTACCAATGAAAAACAGTCTGCCAAACTGCCTGGGTATTGTGCTCGATGAGGAACCTCCTGGAGGCATCCTCCCAAAACAAGCTTGCCATTCGGTACTACAGATTCCAGAGCTTCTTGGCTATCTTGTAAAATAGGAATTAGGAAAAATAACTACAGGAAGCCAAATTTTCTGGGGATAGCATTCTCCTTTACTAAAAGGTAAATACCCCCATCATAGGATTTTCTACCACTGATACTAGTTGCATGAAGCAGAGGCAGGCAGAGAAGGTTGTATGGAAAAGGGATTTTAGTCAAAGGGTAAGTTTCCAGGTTCAGTAAGAGCCATAGGACCTACCTGCCCTGGCCTCAGCTGACTGCTTCGTGGGTGAAGATGGCTGCTATCCGGTGCCTCCAGCTCCATTCCTCCCTTAGACCTGCAGGGAAAGCTGAGGTGGCCCCTGTGTCTCAATTGTCCTCGTAGAGTAAAAGGCATTCTGTGTTCTTCATCGAGGCTAGATGGTGCAAAGTGTTCAGGCGATATCTATATGAATAGAATAGTCTAGGTCATTTCTAGTAAGCCATCAGGAAAACGGGCTATTTCTTAGCGTGGGAGCTTTTACATTTTTTCATCTTTCGGTCAATGGTTGAAAACGCCGACTGAGTGCCTTCATCTCTTCCAGCGCCGGCGTGGGCAGGACAGGCACCTACATTGTCATCGACAGCATGCTGCAGCAGATAAAGGACAAAAGTACCGTCAACGTCCTGGGATTCCTGAAGCACATCAGGACACAGCGTAACTACCTCGTCCAGACGGAGGTAAGGAGTGGCGGTCAGGACGTTCCAGCTCAGGTTAGCGCGAGCTGAAGAGAAAGATGCATTGCCTTAGAACTTGAAGAAATGTGTGAGCTTGTGCTCGAGGTTTCTGGAGATGACGCTCTTTCTGAATCACAGCTTTCCCTCACCGTCTTACTGTCTAGACACCGGGGTCAGCTTCAGTTAGGTCAAGTCATGCTCCCGATCCCAGGGAGTGAAGCTTACTCTCTGGCAAACACGTAGCAAAAGTTGGATCTCGAGCCCTTTAGTGAACATGTGTTTGCAGCTGTGTGCTAATTATCAAACCTCCTGGTCTAGACAGGGTGGAGAAATACAGAGCTAAACTCAACGCAGGTCTCTACTGCAAAGTAAATGACGGCTTATCAGCAAGCGAATATTGGGGTCACCGTCTAGCGACAACAGCAGAGAAATGCACCGTAGGTTCCTGTTCAGGGAAGTGTTGGGCTCAAGTCAACCTTGGGAATGGTAGCTGTCCCCAAGCAGATCCCCTCCGTGACCGCCACATTTCGTCTTTGCAGGAGCAGTACATTTTCATCCATGATGCCTTGTTGGAAGCCATTCTCGGAAAGGAGACGGAAGTGTCTTCAAATCAGCTGCACAGCTACGTGAACAGCATCCTCATTCCGGGAGTAGGAGGGAGGACGCGGCTGGAAAAGCAGTTCAAGGTGGGGCTCTGCACGGTGCCTTCAGTAAAGACAGGGAATCGGTGGAAAATGCCCTGGATTTGGGTTATGTCTTCTTTATATCCAGATAGATGCTGAAATAGATTACTGTTTTCACTCTGTAGCGTAATATAAAAGGAAGTTCCGACTGTGTGTGTGTGTGTTGATGTTCAAGCAGATGTGGCACAGCACTTTATCTTCTCTGAGCTGTTGATGACTTTATCTGAACATAGACACCATCCTCTAGCCCGTTGACCTAAGACTTCCAGTCAGTTTTCTGGCCCCCAAAATACTGTGGGTTTTTTTTTTTCCTGAATACTCAGAAGTATTCAGTAGTACTTTTATTGAGAATGGTTGTGTGAGCCGAGAGTGGTAGCAGATGCCTGTAATCCCAGCACTCAGGCCGAGGCATGAGGATCACAAGTTCAAGATCAGCTGGTACTGTAGAGTGAGAACCTATCAGAAAGAGAAAGTAGAGGGGAGGGGAGTGACTATCTGGGTACATACTGTGATCAAAATAGGCGTCTTTGGAAAATCAGAAGGCCATCAGGAAACTTAAAGGAGTTGCTACATAGTTGAG
Organism: Alexandromys fortis; assembly: GCF_014885135.2. Taxonomy (NCBI): domain Eukaryota; kingdom Metazoa; phylum Chordata; class Mammalia; order Rodentia; family Cricetidae; genus Alexandromys; species Alexandromys fortis. Next base: position 4,689,907 of record NW_026068003.1, read on the forward strand.
ATAAGCTTCACTCATTGTAATGGAACACAAGGCCCAGTGCTTGTTGAGACTCGTGGGTAGTTTAAAAGGAATGAGACTACCAAAGACATTAACTGTCTCTTTCCAACACGGTCTTCCCATCGCCTGAGTGCTTCCCCCTTTCCTAGCCCCTCCCTGCCTTTCTAGTTTTTGCACAATGTTCTGCACGCAATCTCCTCACTCCATAGCAGAATGGAAGGAATGGCTTCAGTTCAGGTTTTCACGGGAAAAACTTGCCCTAGACTCTGAAACCCTCATTGGAATCTCCGCTGGAGAAATGAGACAGCCAAACAAATTATACGAAGTGGTATATGAAATGAAAACAAATCAATTTTTACTGAGTACAATCACAACACCAATTTCAGATTTCCTGTTCTCCTCTAAACAGCCTAACAACTGTGAAACCACTTGAGGTGATTAGACAGCACAGTGTTCGTTTAAATGTGAAAAGTGGGTATCACAAAACATGGCATACCAAAGTTATTTTAAGTATTTCCCTTTGTTTTTCATTTCTGGTATATTTGACGATTTCAGAGTTTAGGGAAAGTTTGAATGTGAAAACAAAAGGAGGACAAATTCATCTCATTTTGTCTGTCTCGACACAAATGAAAGCCTATTTACATAAGGGCCAGAAAATAGACTCAGAGAATAATAAACATCCCTACATTAAGAATCTAAACTCCAAAATGCTTCCGAATCTAAACCTTTGTGATTGCCTCCATGACGTCAGAAAGGGAAGTTCCATACCATGAAATCATTGTTTCATGCACAAAAAGATATGTAAAAATACCATCATGCCATGATTTCTGTACCTAAGATATCTAATTATATGTGCTAAAAGATAGACAAGTAACAGACAGACTGCTCCCAAACATTAGCTCTTGATCTGTGTTTCTTTGTGTACACTTTTAAAAGAAAGTTTTACAGAAGAAACTTTCAAAACTTGGAAAGAAGCCAGGCAGTTGGCTCTTTTTAAAACATTAGCCCTTTGCAGAAACTCAAAAAATGAAAAGACCATCTACGGCCCAGTACAGTGGCAGTAAAGCGCCTGGAGACATTGTCCTCATGTGTTTCATACAGATAGAATGCCTGCTCTCCTTTGTGCTGATCACACCGTGTAATACAATGGTAACATTGTATTAATACAATGTAACACCACATAATACATACACTTAACAGCACTGATGTTTTCTTCAGTGGCGTAGTCACTGGTGAAGCTTAAATAACCTTCCACTCATGCTTGTGCAAGTAACACTAATTAAACACACCAGGAGGGGAATTTGTTGTGACAAAAAAGAAGATTCAACATCACCAGGAGGATGGTAAGAGGGTTGTAGGGGGTGAAAATGACTAAAATATATTATAGACATGTATTAAAATGTCAGAGTTGAAAAACTAAAACAGAACACAGAAAGCTGCTCAGCCTACTTACATAAACTGGAAGCGAAACACTTCTGCCATGTAAAAGTAAAAGCCTGCCATTGACAGAAATGTGCAGAGAATCTGTCCAAGTCTTTATCTTCAAGAGGTATGATTATATCTTAATTAAATTAAGTAATAGTGCGGTATAGATTTGACTCATGTATGCTATTGAAGAATTGTAGACAAAATTCCCAATAGCATTGCCATCGACAGAAAAGTCACAGTGTTCAGTAAATACCCCATGCACGGTACCTTCATTCCCGACCCCTAGGGTCTGCCAGCAGACACAAGTTAAGGACACAGCCGAGCCAGCAAGAGAAGGCCCATGAGTGAAACATGAACGTTCTTTGGGGTACAAAAATATTCTTATTGCCTAATAGTCTGGATGGTGATTAATGTAGTCTTCCAGAGTTTCAAGCAGGCACTAGCGAGTGTCCCTTGGACTAACGCCCAAACTGCTGCTCCTTCCCAGCTCATCACTCAGTGTAATGCAAAATACGTGGAATGCTTCAGTGCCCAGAAGGAGTGTAACAAGGAGAAGAACAGGAACTCTTCCGTCGTCCCAGGTGAGACTTTAGCTTCGCGGTTCGTTCGGTGAGCGGACATTTTAAAACTAGATTTACGTATTGTGCAAGACATGGCGTCATCGGTCCGATGAAAGGCATGGAGAAGCAGTGACTTTAGACACCGGCGGGTCGCTTGACCTATCTGACATGAAACCTAGTTTTGATTTGCCTCAAAATGCCACCATATTTCAACCTGAGAAAGTGATGATAAAGCTAGCATCCCTGTTGGCATTAAGACTTTGGGGTTTTCGATTAATCTGGACTAATTGGACTCATTAGAACTGCATCATTAAATTAGCTATTGAGAGCTGGGCCCTAGTGGTCTTTGGTGACGCTTGTATACATAACTAGGACTTAGCAGGGAATACTTTGCAAACCCCATAAACACGGGCATTTGTTGATCGTTGGATAATGAATATTGAATATTGGTTATCTCTATTGAAAAGGGTCACTGCTCTCTACACCCTTCATGCAGAGAAGGACACTGAGATGTTGCCAGAGAAGAGCAAAGTACAGTATATTGGCGACACTGTAGCAGGCATAAAAAACCAGGGTCAGGTTATGTGAAACGCTTTTCCGCGTTTACGCCCTTACGCTATGAAAGCCTTTCCTACAGTTCAATTCTTATCCTATAGTGTGTGACCCGTGTCCCCAGGGAAATTTTCATTTTATACCCTCCTTACCAGACAACCCTTAAGCGTGTTTAAATAAAATCAGCCATAGCAAGGAGCCGGGGAGTCATGCCATTCACCAGAGTAGAGCCTAGGAAGAATTGCGGTTTCCTTTGAACAATCAGGCAAATGTGGTGTTATTGTTTCTTTCCATATGATAAGCCGAGCGCGCTCGAGTGGGACTTGCACCGTTGCCCGGAATGAAAGGAACAGATTACATTAATGCTTCTTACATCATGGTGAGAGTCAACCGTTCACACCTTTCAGCTTAATTGGCTGTATTTACAATGAAGGAGTACATACCACCCCTGGGACTGAGTTCATTTTTCCAAGTAATTTCTCAATGTGTAACATCAAAAGTACAGAAATTTCTGTGCTTGGAACTTTTTAACAAAAGATGCCTAAAGGGTGGGAATACAAAAAAAAAAAATCTAAATTAAGCAAAAGGCTTCTTAAGGAATTAATTTTATTGTTAATTCGCCCAACTAGCCTTTAAATACGTGTTGAAATTGCTGTTAAGTAAAAACAGCAGGGGCAGCTTGGAAGTGAATTGCATGTGGAGAGAAAATTTCCTGCATAATATTCACAGAAGTACAACTTAAAATTAGCCATGCGGACCGAGTGCCTCTCTCCGTTTTTTTTTTTTTTTTTTTTTAGTGTAGCCAAAATAATGCTGCCTTGTTGCATGAACGTATTTTCCCACCCCAGAGTGCTAGCGATAACATCCGTAGTCACTGCTCCCCCCTCTCCCTCACCCAAGGGCTACTACAGAAGCAACGAATTCATTATAACCCAGCACCCTCTGCCGCACACGACGAAAGATTTCTGGAGGATGATCTGGGATCACAACGCACAGATCATCGTCATGCTGCCAGACAACCAGAGCCTGGTGAGTAGGGACACAGCTGCTGCCCGTCAGCAAGCCCACGAAGCCACCAACATGCGTTACCGTCATACCTTGCCATGGGCTGCTGTGTCTGCATATGCTAAGAAGGGCGCCTTCCACGTAGGACTGCCCCTCAATCGTGACTCCCCTGTGCTGTTTCTTACTGGTCTTCAACCACGCTGTACTGGATACAGGCTTTGAAAACATCCTTTTAGGAAACTCCCTCATATGACCTCACGCTGACTTCTTAGCCAGTGCATGGTACTTTCGGAAAATGGGTAACTGACTTCACGTATGGTATATGTGACTGTGTTTACCTTGCATGAATTAAGTTATTTAATAGCTGGAGAATGAAGGAGTGACCCTGTCCAAGAGCATACCATGGTAATTCAATTCGAATTTGTCCCTAAGTCATCTGCCCGTTCAAAGTCCACGCTAATCATTTTGCTTGGTCCCGTCGTACCACATCAGAGCACTGGGTCTCAGCTAAGAGCTAGTAGTGTTTCCATCCACAGTCAAGTCCACAGCGGAGATGATCGAGGAGAGGCTGCTTACATCCATCCTATGGAGAGGGTTTAAGCCACTAGTTTTTCTGTCCCTTAGTCCTTCTCTGTTAAGATTCCATAGAGGAGATGGGAAAGCACATTTAAAAACAGAATTCCATGTTTCTGTTTATATCTCATGCATATATATGTTTCAGAATTAGGTGCATCTTTAAAAAGGTATTCTGTGAATATGGAGCCTTACAAGATTAAACAAAAGTTTCTAATTAAGGAAGAACAGCCTGTGCTTGAACCCCTAGCCTGAATGACAATATTTGGCCATTTGCCCAGCCAATAGGAAAAATCTGTGCTCTAGCTTCAGAACCCAAGGCTGCTTCTGTAGGACGGGATGGCAGCGAGGTTGAGAAGCTTTAAGCTGAAAACCAAAGTCCAAGTGTTCAGATTAGCTGTGAAAGCGGCCCATTCTAGTTGGCCTATGGAAATGGAAGGCGTTTAGGGTTGAAACGTTCATTTCCTGGGTGAGTCAGTATTTTGTTCTAGTCAGTTAACAGAGGCCACTCACCACCAAGATTCCTCCCAGGGCTCATTTGTCTGGGAAAGCTAGGGAACAGTTAGACCCAACAAAGAGAACCATGTTGACCAGATAGAATCCAATGACTGATGTGGACTGTGGCATCTCAGGATCTCTCTGCAGCCAGGCTACAAGACTACCTGAAGTTGACATCATTTTGTTGTCTTTTTACTACCACTAGAACTATACAGCACTCTAATTTTTAATTGGCTTATAAGTCACTAATCTAATTAAAAAACAGTATTATCAATTCCTTTATATCTAGATAATCTCATACTTTTATATCTAGATGTTCATATCTTTAGGTCTAGATACTCATATCTAGATAGTATTATATATTTATATCTAGGTAATCTCTAGAACTTGCGATATTGAAACAGATGGATCAAGACTTCAAGGTTACCATCAGCTACAAAGTCTAGCCGGTACTCCATGAGGTGCTATCTGAAAAAAGATCTAATAATAAATAAATAAATGTATCAGTGAGAAGGAATGATGAACAACAGAGCAAGCAGTGTAAGACTCTGCGGGTCTTTATTTAGAGGGGAACCCGAGGAGAGGGTCTCTGTGGGAGTCAGCCTGTCTTGATCTTACAAGCTGGAGTAGGTACAGGACAGAAGGGAGGGGTAGAGAAGGAGGTGGGATTTTCCTTTTGGGCCCAAAGTTGGCCATTGATGGGGGGAGCCAGGAAGTTGTCAGTTAAAGAATGCCAGGTGATCAATAAACATCATTCATGGTAGCCATTACTGGGGGTAGAGCAGCCAAAAATCCAGAAAAAAAAATAGTTACATTACTACTAAATACCAAATTGCCATTGTTAAGGAATTTGTCTCAAATTAACAGATAGTGCATGTATAAGTATACACACACACACACACACACACACACACACACACACACACGCCTGTTGAAATAAGAAGTCACTCTTGGATCTGGGACTGGAGTTCAGTTGATAGAGTGCTTGCCTAGCATATTTGCAGCCTGGGTTTCATCCCCAGTACCACATAAAACTGTCTGTGACATATGCCTATAAATGTCAGTACTTGGGGAGCGAGAGACTGGGAGGACCAGGAGTTCAAGGTCAGCTTTGGTGCTGTGTAGCAAGCTCAAGCTCCCTCTGGGCAAAGGTGAATTTAATTGTTCAATCTCTCAAGATCCCTAATTACTCCTAATTCAATGTCTGTATATGGGAGTGTTTTTTCCTGCCTGTGATCTCTTTGACACCTTTAAACAAACTATATCATCAGTTATTCCTATTCTGTCTTTTGATAGTACAGGCTTGTTTTTTCAGAGGTATGAAGGCACGGGGAAAGAGAATACCAAGAAATTAATTTCCGCGTAGTGGTTGGATTCTGATGTTTCTGTTCATCTTAACTATATATCCTGAATCCGTTTACAGGGTCATACTTCCATTTCCTCGAACAAAGCATAAGAAAACTCACGGTTGTTCCAGACTTCTTTTGTATAGACTAAACCCAATTGTTAATCTGCTTCCCCTTATGCTGAGCTTTAAAAATAACAATGTACTTGGCAATAATCTATATTGAAGCTTGAAGGGGTGATAAGTCTCATTGGACTGCTGGCTCATTTCTGATGCGTCAATGTGAGCCCAAACAAAGTCTTCTTGGTTGTGAATCTTACCCCTGACTTCTGGGATAGTAAAGTAGGCATTCTCAGTAAGATACCCATGCAAACCTCCTTCCCGCAGGCAAGTGGGAGTTTCTCAGTTGAGCGCATTAGAAAGAGGAGGAAGAGGATAAAGCCTCATAATCTCATTCCATGGTCTCCTCCATTAGGCTTTTCTTTTCAGGGATAGAATTCAAGTACCAAGCCCGAATTTCTATTTTTAAACTTAAAATAGATGGACACATAAAGCTTGCATGTTCCAGAGCTGAACGGCTTCTGTGTTACCCCCCTCCTGAATCTGACACCACCAGGTTAGCTTGTCTGATAAAAGATGCCTTTTACCGAGGGCCTCTGCCTGCTGTGTGTGCACTGCCTCCTATCCAAAAAGGTGCAGTCTCGTACCCTTTATCAGCAGCGTGATTTAGACAGTCTATGGACATCTCTGAGTGTGTCTTCATTTGTCAAGACAGATGGTACCCATCCTATATCTAGTGGCTATCACCCAAAACTTATAAAGAACTCTAAAAAGTGGGCAAAAATGTTTTCAAGTATGACATAAATGATAAGCAGGTATGTACAAAGATACTCAGTGTTATTATCAATTCTTGTATTGTTGAAATAAGAGCGGCGGGGCTGCGTCCCCAACACCCCGGCCGCTTGCTAGCTCATGCCCGAAATAACAACACACAAACTGTATTCATTTAAGAACTGCTTGGCCCATGAACTCTAGCCCTTACAGGCTAATTCTCGCACCTGGACTAGCCCATTTCTAATGATGTGTGTAAGCACCCCAAGGTGCGCTTACCGGGAAGAGTCTAGCCTCCGTCCATCCTGGTGTCTCTG